>NC_061512.1:83562054-83663863 GCF_022539505.1 Lolium rigidum | reverse complement strand
GCTTCCTAGTTCATGAACGTGGAATTGAGATCGGCTCTAAAAGTCAAGAGGCAGTGCGAACAATGAAGCCACTAACGACCAAGAAGGAACTCCAAAGTCTCATCGGCAAAATCAATTTCGTCGGAAAGGTTCATCTCTAACCGTCGGGACGCACTGAGCCGTTTATGGGATTGGTAAAAATCAAACCTGATGAGGAGCCTTCCACCGTGTGATGCGTGCTAACGGCGAGCGTTTGATGAGATTAAAGAGTATCTAACGAAGCCGCCCATGTTGGTTCCGCCCCAGCAAGACATGCCATTTTATATATACCTGTCAGTAGCCGATACTTCTATCGCCTCAGTGGTCGTGCAAATCTATGATGGCATGGAGAGAGTTGCTTTCTACCTCAGCAGAAGGATGTTGGATGCAGAGACGAGGTACCCGGAGATCGAGAAGTTGTGCCTCTGCCTATTTTTTACCTCGCACCAAGCTTCGCCACATCTTTCTGTAGGCTGAGAAATCATCATCATCCGCAATCGGACGTCATCAAGCACATGCTGTCGGCTCCTATTTTGAAAGGCCGACTAGGTAAATGGATGTTCGCGTTATCGGAATTGGATCTCCGGTATCAACCTGCGAAGGCAGTCAAAGGACAGGCCTTGGCCGACCTAATCGATGAACGGATCAACACCAATATAGCAGCACTGTCTATACGTGCATGGGCCATGTTCTTCGATGGGTCAGTTTGCGATGATGGTTGCGGCATCAGCATCCTACTCGTGTCGCCCCGGGGGGCAACCTACACCTTCTCCATTGGGATATCTACCCCTTGCACCAATAATGTTGCTGAGTATGAAGCAGTACGTAAGGGGATGGAGTTGCTAATTGAAGCCGGAGCAGAGCGATGGAACTCTTTGGAGACTCAAAGTTGGTGATCTCCCGACTCACGCGACGAATACAAGTGTGAGAGCGAGTCACTCTTCCCGTTATGGATGCATTGCCGCGAGCCGATGACACAGCTTTAGGTACATAAACTTCAACTCGGGTCCCGAGGTCGCGAATACGGAGGCGAACGATCTCGCACTGGATGGCATCGGGCTATAAGGAGACGGTGGAAGGAGCCGATGTCCGGGTACATTTCATGGAGCCGGACGATTGGAGAGCCGATATCTTCAATTACTTGAAAGATCCGCTCAGGAGGCACCTAAACGGATAAGGTACAAGGCTATGAAGTATGTCCTTATTGGAGATGACATGTTCTACAAGACCTTGGAAGGGTTACTTCTCAAATGTTTGGGAACAGCCGAGGCAAATCGTCTCTTACACGAGGTACATGAAGGCGCCTGTGGAACTCATCAATCGGCTCATAAGATGAAGTGGTTGATCAGGCGATCAGGGTTTTATTGGCCCACCATGCTTGAGGACTGTTTCAATTACTACAAAGGGTGTCAAGCATGTCAGAGGTTTGGGGGCATTCAGATGGTACCCGCATCAGCAATGAACCCCATCATCAAGCCTTGGCCATTTCGAGGATGGGGCATGGACATGATTGGCAAAATCCATCCTGCATCGAGCAAAGGCCATGAATGGATCTTGGCCATTACAGATTATTTTACTAAGTGGGTGGAAGCCGTCCCTATGAAGTCAGTAAAATCGAGGATGTTATCAACTTTGTGAAAGAGCATGTCATTCATAGGTTTGGGATTCCCCAGACTATCACGACCGATGGAGGTTCGGTCTTCATATCTAAAGAATTCAGAAAGTTTTGCGATGACATGGGAATTAAGCTGATCCGATCGTCTCCATACTATGCTCAGGCGAATGGGCAGGCTGAAGCGTCCAACAAAAGCCTTATCAAGCAGATTAAGAGGAAGATCGACGAGTACCCTAGGCGTTGGCATGAGGTATTGTCAGAGGCTTTGTGGGCTTATCGCATGTCATGTCATGGAGCGGTAAAGACCTCGCCGTATCATCTGGTCTATGGACAAGAAGCCGTGTTACCTTGGGAGATCACGGTCGGGTCGAGACGCGTCACGTTTCAGAATGACTTGACAACTGAAGAGTATGCACCCTGATGAGTGATAGCGTTGAGGATTTGACAGAACTCAGACTTTGGTCACTGGAGAAAATTAAGGAGAACAAGGCCAAGGTAGCTCGTGCATATAATAAGAAGGTGAAGCCAAAGGAGTTCCAGGTTGGTGATCTGGTGTGGGAAGCTGTATTGCCGTTGGGGACTAAGGACAAGGCATATGGCAAATGGTCTCCAAATTGGCACGGGCCGTACAGGGTTGACCAGGTCCTAAAGGGCAATGCATACATGCTGGAACAGTTGGATGGTGTGAAGTTCCCAGTGGCCGTCAATGGCCAGCATCTCAAGAAGTATTTCCCAAGCATGTGGGATGATGGGCAGTGAGACATGGGGGCCGATTTTAGATCGGCCAGTAAAAAACTTTTTACATCAACTTGAGCAGTGGATATGGGGCCGATGTATGCAATCGGCCGATAAAAGAAATATATGTGCGAAGCAAGAGCCGATGCATGGTCATCGACTTAAGAATAAAAACAGCCGATGTGTAGTCATCGACTCTAGTGCTACAAAAATGTGGTGAGCAGGTATCAAGTTACAGTCTGAATTGAGGAATGATTACTTGAATCTGTCTAATTAGATCTTTGATTTGGGCCGTATGAGCATCTATTGGGGGAAGACCGATACACTGCTATCGGTTCTTGGTGCGTTGATCTACTTTGGCAATCGGAATGATTAAAATTGGAGAGCCAAATTGGAGGAATACTTTTCATTGATTAACAGAAAGATCTTACAAAGAAGAGCCGATGGCCCTCAAAAGGATCATCTGATGTCTAATGCACTACTACTACTACTGGCCCTGCACTACTCCCTAAATCTACGAGCCTTGTCCTCCTCGTCGTCATCATCGTCGTCGTCGTCCGATCCGGCGCGGAAGCGCTTTGCCGGCGGATATTCGTCGGAGGACTCGTCGTCCTCCTCTTCGTCCTCCTCGTCGGAGGAGGTGTAGCCGTCCCAGGAGAAGCGGTCATCCTCGCTCTCCGCCTCCTCCTCCCCATCGATGAGGAATTGGAGGTCGTCTTCCCCGTCGGTCAAGGATTTGTCATCCTCGGACCAGACAAAGGAATCGTGATCCTCCTTGTCCCACGCCGTTGGGGCAAGGATGTCGTGCGCCGCCAACGAGCCCCACTCTGGCGTCGGCTCACGGGAAGAAGAGGATAGAGAGGAGAGACCTGAGGAGGCAGAGGAAGAGGAGGAGGAGGAAGACATGGCTACAGAGGAAGGGTTTTTTTTGCCGATGGCTGGTACGGAGCAAGAGGATGAAGAGACGAACTGTTCGACGCGGTTAAATAAAGGGGTGTGGGAGAGTTAATGTTACAGCAGTTTCCGAGGAAGTGGTGCCAAAAATCTGTCAAATCGCGCAGAGAAGTTGAGAAGGCAAGGCATCATGATGAAGGATACTGCGACGGTTCTGCTCTGCCACGACGTGACCCTTCGAGGAAAAGCAGAGTGGTTTTGAAATTATCATTGCCAAAACCAGGGGGCATGTGTTACCACCAGAATTTAACCAAATCTGGAGATGGGCCGTGATTGAATGGGCTTAGAAGATATGCATGGAAAATACTCCCGAATCGGCCTTGTACAAGAAGTTTGGGCTAGATTGCCCGTGTATCTGTAAATATAGTAGGATACGTGTCGGTTAGATTTAAGAGATAGAGTTTAGCTCGTACACGATTGGGTTTATTCCCAAGTTAGAGAGTCTACGGACTATAAATATGTATCTAGGGTTATTGAGAAAGGAGGATGATCACGTTCACAACAAATCAATCTAGGCGCATCGCCACCCCTTGTTTCGAGGGTTTCTCCCAGTAAGCAACATCTCGCCTAGATCGCATCTTGCGATCTAGGGCGAGATCGGTTTATTCGTTTTTGGTGTTGCTCGTCTTTGAAGCCTTTTGATGGCGAGCAACACCCTTATCTTAGGTGTTTTGGGGTTGATCACAATGCTTTCACGATGCACTCGTTTAGCTACGCTTCCCCTCGATATCTAGCTGCCCTTACACCTATTTTAGGTGTAAGGGCAGCACCTTGCTTGTTCGTTATTTAGTAGATCTAATCCGTTATAGTCGTTCCTTGTTCTTCAAGGATTGGTTTGATATCCGTATGATTAGGCCTTATAAACGAGTTGAAGGATCCGGTAGCGCGTAAGGTGTGGTTTACTAAGCTCTAGAGAGATTGTTCCGAGGATCAACCTCACGTTGGTTTTTAGGCCTCTTTAGGGTTAGTTTTCCATTATCTTACGTGTCTACTAGGCTCAATCACGCATAGGATGTTCCGATTATACGGTGAAAACCCTAGACTATCGTAGATTAGCTTAGCTTGATATTGATAAAGCATGATTCCCATGTCCTTATAAATCTAACATGAACCATGGGGCAATCGGCTCTTTGAGCCGATCCACAGAACAATTTAAGAGCCGATCGGGGCTCGTATTTAATGTCTACGTGTTTGCCATGCAGGAAACTAGTCGAAGCAATCCATCACCTTCCCGACCAGGTATAGGTCGGGTGGCACGCCCTCGTAATCACCAGGACGCGTGTACCAGAAGGCATTGCGGGCCGTCGCCCGAGGGACCAGGGTCAGCCGCAATCCTGGGAGCCTCCCGGCTCTACTGTGTTGCCCGTCGATACTCGCCGGTGGGTTTTTGACCGCGACACACTCACACACCGGCAACAGTGCTAGGAAATAGCTTAGTAGTCGGAGGATGTGAAATACCTCTGTTCATTACCCCGCACGGGGCTTATTGCTATGTCACTATGCCTTTCGGTTTGCGCAACGCTGGTGCAACGTACCAGCATTGTATGCAGAAGTGCTTGTTTGATCAAATTGGAAAAAATGTGCAAGTCTATGTGGATGATGTATACGCACGCTTCTATTCCTGTAGACAGTGTTGGGCCTCCAAGAGCAGAGGTTTGTAGAACAGCAGCAAGTTTTCCCTTAAGTGGATCACCCAAGGTTTATCGAACTCAGGGAGGAAGAGGTCAAAGATATCCCTCTCAAGCAACCCTGCAATCAAGATACAAGAAGTCTCTTGTGTCCCCAACACACCTAATACACTTTTCAGATGTATAGGTGCACTAGTTCGGCGAAGAGATAGTAAAATGCAAGTGATATGAATGAATATGAGCAGTAGTAACGGCGCCGTGAAAATAGCTTGTCTGGCGTGCGATTGATGGTAGTAATATTGCGAGAAGTAAAGATGCGAGTAAAACGAGTAAATAAGCGATGATTGCAGTATTTGGAAACAAGGCCTAGGGATCATACTTTCACTAGTGGACACTCTCAACATTGATCACATAATAAAACCACTCTACACTCTCTTGTTGGATGATGAACACCATTAATTGTGTAGGGATACAAGAGCACCTCAATGCCGGAGTTAACAAGCTCCACAACATTCGATGTTCATATTTAAATAACCTTAGAGTGCATGATAGACCAACGCAATTATACCGAGTACTAACATAGCATGCACACTCGTCACCATCAAGCTATGAAAGGGGGAATAGATCACATCAATACCATCATAGTAATAGTTAACTTCATAATCTACAAGAGATCACAATCATAAACTATGCCAAGTACTACATGATGCACACACTGTCACCATTACATCATGGAGGAGGAATAGACTACTTTAATAACATCACTAGAATAGCACATAGATTAATAGTGATATAAAGCACATTGCAATCATAAAGGAATATAAATAAGCACTTCACTATGCTATTCTGAATTACTATTTGGCAAGATAACGAACACTAATTCATCATGTAGGCAAACCTTAAAGATGTATTCCCAATACTAATAAACACCCCATGCTGTCACTGTGAGCATTCATAGGAGGTACTAACACACCACAATTTCATAGAGACATCCAACTCAAATCATAACTCAGTGAATAAGTATTCTGTGAAATATAGCCTAAGAGACCCACACGGTGCACACACTGTCACCTTTACACATGTGGGACAAGGAGTCTCCGGAGATCACATAAGTAAAATCCACTTGAATAGCATAACGACATCTAGATTACAAGCTCATCATATGGATCTCAATCATGTAAGGCAGCTCGTGAGATCATTGTACTGAAGTACATAGGAGAGAGAGAGATGAACCACATAGCAACCGGTACAGCCCTTAGCCTCAATGGAGAACTACTCCCTCCTCATGGGAGACAGCAGCGGTGATGAAGATGGCGGTGGTGTTGATGGAGATGCCTTCCGGGGGCACTTCCCCGTCCCGGCGGCGTGCCGGAACAGAGACTTCTGTCCCCCAGATCTTGGCTTCGCGATGGCGGCGGCTCTGGAAGGTTTCTCGTACCGTGGCTTTTCCATATCGAAGATTTAGGTCAGGGGGCTTCTTATAGGCGAAGAGGCGGAGTCGGAAGGGCTGCGGTGGCTCCACACAATAGCCCCCCCCTTGGGCCGCGCCGGCCACCTGTGTGGTGGGCCTGTGGCTCTCCTCTGGTCCCTCTCGGGTGTTCTGGAAGCTTCGTGGAAAAATAAGGTACTGGGCGTTGATTTCGTCCAATTCCGAGAATATTTCCTTACTAGGATTTCTGAAACCAAAAACAGCAGAAAACAGCAACTGACACTTCGGCATCTCGTTAATAGGTTAGTTCCGGAAAATGCATAATAATGACATAAAGTGTGTATAAAACATGTGAGTATCATCATAAAAGTAGCATGGAACATAAGAAATTATAGATACGTTTGAGACGTATCAAGCATCCCTAAGCTTAGTTCCTACTCGCCCTCGAGTAGGTAAACGATAACAAGGATAATTTCTGAAGTGACATGCTATCATAATCTTGATCATACTATTGTAAAGCATATGAGATGAATACGATTTGAAGCAATGGTGAATATAATGAGTAAACAATTGAATCATATAGAAAAGACTTTTCATGAATAGTACTTTCAAGACAAGCATCAATAAGACTTGCATAAGAGTTAACTCATAAAGCAATAAATTCTTAGTAAAGGCATTGAAGCAACACAAAGGAAGATATAAGTTTCAGCAGTTGCTTTCAACTTCAACATGTATATCTCATGGATAATTGTCAACATAAAGCAATATAACAAGTGCAATAGGTAAACATGTAAGAATCAATGCACACAGTTGATACAAGTGTTTGCTTCTAAGATAGAAAGAAGTAGGTGAACTGACTAAACAATAAAGTAGAAGAATGGCCCGTCGCAGAGGGAAGCATGGATTACTATTTTTGTGCTAGAGCTTTCATTTTTAAAACATAGAAACAATTTTGTCAACGGTAGTAATAAATCATATGTGTTATGTATAAGATATCCCATAAGTTGCAAGCCTCATGCATAGTATACCAATAGTGCTCGCACCTTGTCCTAATTAGCTTGGATTAACATGGATTATCATTGCATAGCATATGTTTCAACCAAGTGTCACAAAGGGGTACCTCTATGCCGCCTGTACAAAGGTCTAAGGAGAAAGTTCGCATTGGATTTCTCGCTTTTGATTATTCTCAACTTAGACATCCATACCGAGACAACATAGACAACAGATAATGGACTCCTCTTCAATGCATAAGGATTCAACAACAGATAATATACTCATAAGAGATTTAGGATTGGTGTCCAAACTGAAACTTCCACCATGGATCATGGCTTTAGTTAGCGGCCCAATGTTCTTCTCTAATAATATGCATACTCAAACCATATGATCATGAAAATCACCCTTACTTCAGACAAGATGAACATGCATAGCAACTCACATGATATTCAACAAAGGTGTAATAGTTGGTGGCGTCCCCAGAAACATGGTTACCGCTCAACAAGCAACTTATAAGAAATAAGGTACATAGCTACATATTCTTCAGCACAATAGTTTTTAAGCTATTTTCCCATGAGCTATATATTGCAAAGACAAGGAATGAAGTTTTAAAGGTAGCACTCAAGTAATTTACTTTGGAATGGCAGAGAAATACCATGTAGTAGGTAGGTATGGTGGACACAAATGGCATAGTTTTTGGCTCAAGGATTTGGATGCACGAGAAGAATTCCTCTCAATACAAGGCTAGGCTAGCAAGGTTGTTTGAAGCAAACTCAAGTATGAAACGGTGCAGCAAGACTCACATATGAAAATATTGCAAGTATTATAAGACTTTACATCGTCTCCTTGTTGTTCAAACACCTTAACCAGAAAATATCTAGACTCTAGAGACCAATCATGCAAACCAAATTTTAACAAGCTCTATGTAGTTCTTCATTAATGGGTACAAAGTACATGATGCAAGTGCTTAAACATGATCTATATTAGCACAGCAATTGCCAAGTATCAAATTATTCAAGACATTATACCAATTACCACATGCAGCATTTTCTGTTTCCAACCATATAACAATGAACGAAGCAGTTTCAACCTTCGCCATGAACATTAAGAATAAAGCTAAGAACACATGTGTTCATATGAACGAGCGGAGCGTGTCTCTCTCCCAAACAAGGATGAATTTATTCAGAGAATGAAAATAACAAACGAAAATAAAAGCACACAGACGCTCCAAGTAAAGCACATAAGATGTGACGGAATAAAAATATAGTTTCACTAGAGGTGACCTGATAAGTTTTCGATGAAGAAGGGGATGCCTTGGGCATCCCCAAGCTTAGATGCTTGAGTCTTCTTGAAATATGCAGGGATGAACCACGGGGGCATCCCCAAGCTTAGATGCTTGAGTCTTCTTGAAATATGCAGGGATGAACCACGGGGGCATCCCCAAGCTTAGACTTTTCACTCTTCTTGATCATATTGTATCATCCTCCTCTCTTGACCCTTGAAAACTTCCTCCACACCAAACTCAAAACAATCTCATTAGAGGGTTAGTGCATAATCAAAAATTCACATATTCAGAGGTGAAACAATCATTCTTAATACTTCTGGACATTGCTCAAAGCTACTGGAAGTTAATGGAACAAAGAAATCCATCCAACACGACAGAAACGAGCAATCTGAAATAAAAGGCAGAATCTTCAAAACAGAACAGTCCGTAAAGATGAATTTTTACGAGGCACCAGACTTGCTCAGATGAAAATGCTCAAATTGAATGAAAGTTGCGTACATATCTGAGGATCACTCACGTAAATTGACAGATTTTTCTGAGTTACCTACAGAGAATCCTACTCAAATTCGTGACAGCAAGAAATCTGTTTCTGCGCAGTAATCCAAATCTAGTATTGACTTTACTATCAAAGACTTTACTTGGCACAACAATGCAATAAAATAAAGATAAGGAGAGGCTGATACAGTAGTAACAACTTCCAAGACTCAAATATAAAACAAAATTGCTGTAGTAAAATAAAAACATGGGTTATCTCCCAAGAAGTGCTTTCTTTATAGCCATTAAGATGGGCTCAGCAGTTTTAATGATGCACTCCCAAGAAATAAGAGTTGAAGCAAAAGAGAGCATAAAGAAGCAAATTCAAAAAAAATTTAAGCCTAACCCACTTCCTATGAAAAGGAATCTTGTAAATAAACAAGTCATGTAGGCATAATGCAACAAGCATAGAAAAGTAACACAAGCGCAACTTCAAAATTTTCGGCATATAGAGAGGTGTTTTAGTAACATGAAAACTTCTACAACCATATTTTCCTCTCTCATAATGATTTTCAGTAGCATCATGAACAAACTCAACAATATAACTATCAAATGAAACATTCTTATCATGAGTCTCATGCATAAAATTATTACTACTCCCAACATAAGCATAGTCATTCTTATTAATTGTAGTGGGAGCAAATTCAACAAAGTGGCTATCATCAAATATAGGAGGCATATTGTAATCATAATTAAATTTATCCTCCATAGTAGGCGGCACCAGAAGACCACTATCATTATAATCATCATAAATAGGAGACAAAGTATCATCAAAGAAAATTTTCTCCTCAATACTTGGGGGACTAAAAATATCATGCTCATCAAAACCAGCTTCCCCAAGCTTAGAACTTTCTATATCATTATCAACAATGGTGTTCAAAGCGTTCATACTAATATCATTGCTACTAGCATGCAAATAAGGTTCCATAGGTTTTTTAATTTTCGCATCAAACAGTCCATGTCTTAACTCAGGAAATAGAATAAAAAGCTCACTGTTGTCCATTATGCCTAACTAGTGAAATAAAAACAAGAAACAAAAAGATGCAATTGCAGGATCTAAAGGAAATAGCTTCGAGCAGTCACACACCGGCAACAAGACTAGGAAATAGCTTAGTAGTCGGAGGATGTGAATACCGAGGATGTGAATACCTTTTACATTACCTCCCCGGCATCGGCGCCAGAAAATAGCTTGATGTCTACGCACGCTTCTATTCCTGTAGACAGTGTTGGGCCTCCAAGAGCAGAGGTTTGTAGAACAGCAGCAAGTTTTCCCTTAAGTGGATCACCCAAGGTTTATCGAACTCGGGGAGGAAGAGGTCAAAGATATCCCTCTCAAGCAACCCTGCAATCACGATACAAGAAGTCTCTTGTGTCCCCAACACACCTAATACACTTGTCAGATGCATAGGTGCACTAGTTCGGCGAAGAGATAGTAAAATGCAAGTGATATGAATGAATATGAGCAGTAGTAACGGCGCCAGAAAATAGCTTGCTGGCGTGCAGTTGATGGTAGTAGTATTGCAGGAAGTAAAGATGCAGTAAAACAGTAAATAAGCGATGATTGCAGTATTTGGAAACAAGGCCTAGGGATCATACTTTCACTAGTGGACACTCTCAACATTGATCACATAATAAAACCACTCCACACTCTCTTGTTGGATGATGAACACCATTAATTGTGTAGGGATACAAGAGCACCTCAATGCCGGAGTTAACAAGCTCCACAACATTCGATGTTCATATTTAAATAACCTTAGAGTGCATGATAGACCAACGCATTTATACCGAGTACTAACATAGCATGCACGCTGTCACCATCAGGCTATGAAAGGGGGACTAGATCACATCAATACCATCATAGTAATAGTTAACTTCATAATCTACAAGAGATCACAATCATAAACTACGCCAAGTACTACATGATGCACACACTGTCACCATTACATCATGGAGGAGGAATAGACTACTTTAATAACATCACTAGAGTAGCACATAGATTAATAGTGATATAAAGCACATTGCAATCATAAAGGAATATAAATAAGCACTTCACTATGCTATTCTGAATTACTCTTCGGCAAGATAACGAACACTAATTCATCATGTAGGCAAACCTTAAAGATGTATTCCCAAGTACTAATAAACACCCCACGCTGTCACTGTGAGCATTCATAGGAGGTACTAACACACCACAATTTCATAGAGACATCCAACTCAAATCATAACTCGGTGAATAAGTATTCCGTGAAATATAGCCTAAGAGACCCACACGGTGCACACACTCGTCACCTTTACACACGTGGGACAAGGAGTTTCCGGAGATCACATAAGTAAAATCCACTTGAATAGCATAACGACATCTAGATTACAAGCTCATCATATGGATCTCAATCATGTAAGGCAGCTCATGAGATCATTGTATTGAAGTACATAGGAGAGAGAGATGAACCACATAGCTACCGGTACAGCCCTTAGCCTCGATGGAGAACTACTCCCTCCTCATGGGAGACAGCAGCGGTGATACGTCCCCGACATATCCATAATTTCTGTCGTTCCATGCTTGTTTTATGACAATACTTACATGTTTTGCTTGCACTTTGTGATGATTTCATGCATTTTCCGGAACTAACCTATTAACAAGATGCCACGAGTGCCGGTTCCGTTTCTCGCTGTTTTTGGTTCCAGAAAGGCTGTTCGGGCAATATTCTCGGAATTCGACGAAACGAAGACCAAACCTCCTATTTTTCCCGGAAGCGTCCGAACACCGAAGAAGAGTCGGAGAGGGGCCGGAGGGCCACCACACCATAGGGCGGCGCGGCCTGGCCCGGGCCCGCGCCGGCCTGTGGTGTGGCGCCCCGAGTGCCCCCCGCGCCGCCTCTTCGCCTATAAAATCCCTTTCGACCTAAAAACACCGTAACTCTTGACGAAACTCCGGAAAGACTCCGGGGCGCCGCCACCATCGCGAAACTCCAATTCGGGGGACGAAGTCTCTGTCCCGGCACCCCTGCCGGGACGGGGAAGTGCCCCGGAAGCCATCTCCATCAACGCCATCGCCTCCATCATGCTCCGTGAGTAGTTCCCCCATGGACTACGGGTTCTAGCTGTAGCTAGTTGGTATTCTCTCCCCCATGTACTTCAATACAATGATCTCATGAGCTGCCTTACATGATTGAGATTCATCTGATGTAATCGGTGTTGTGTTTGTCGGGATCCGATGGATTGTTACGTTATGATTTTCTATCTACAAAGTTTATGAAGTTATTGTTGCTGCAATCTTGTTATGCTTAATGCTTGTCACTAGGGCCCGAGTGGCATGATCTTAGATTTGAGCTCTATAATTATTGCTTAGATTGTATCTACAAGTTGTATGCACATGTCACTGTCCGGAACCAAAGGCCCCGAAGTGACGAAATCGGGACAACCGGAGGGGATGGTAGTGATGTGAGGATCACATGTTTTCACGGAGTGTTAATGCTTTGCTCCGGTGCTCTATTAAAAGGAGTACCTTAATATCCAGTAGTTTCCCTTGAGGCCCGGCTGCCACCGGCTGGTAGGACAAAAGATGTTGTGCAAGTTTCTCATTGCGAGTACGTACGACTATAATTGGAAAACATGCCTACATGATTAATGATCTTGATATTCTGTCTTAATGCTATTTCAATCCTATCAATTGCCCGACTTGTAATTTGTTCACCCAACGCTTGTTATTGGAGAGTTGCCACTAGTGTAGATAGCTGGGAACCCCGGTCCATCTTTCATCATCATATACTCGTTCTACATGTCAACTCTTTTACGGTGCCATTGCTCTCATATTACTGCTCTTCTGCTACGTATTCTTGTTACTATTGCTCTCATATCACTGCTACTTTCACATCACCCCTGTTGCTAGTGCTTTTCCAGGTGTAGCTGAATTGACAACTCAGTTGTTAAGGCTTATAAGTATTCTTTACCTCCCCTTGTGTCGAATCAATAAATTTGGGTTTTACTTCCCTCGAAGACTTGTTGCGATCCCCTATACTTGTGGGTCATCAAGACTATTTTCTGGCGCCGTTGCCGGGGAGGCATAGCTCTACTCATAAGTTCACCTGGGAGTACACTCTACCTCTCTCTCTACTTTTATTTTATTTTGTTTTGCTAGTTTACTTTTGTCTAGTTTATTTGTGCTTAGTTTATTTCTGTCTAGTATTAGTTTGCTTAGTTTACTTTTGCTTAGTTTATTTTTGTCTTGTTTTATTTGTCTCATATACCCAAAAATCCATAAAAATTTGAAACACCAAAAAATTAAAAACTGCTGTTATGGGAGAACCAACAACCTACTTGGAGCTTATAGAATGTTATAATTGTTATAGAGAATCAAGAACTGGTAAAATAATGAGTGCTATGATAGAACAATTGAATACAATTGCTAAAATCTTGCTTGAACGCCATGATATAAACTGTTTCTCTCAACGGGATACTAAACATCTTAAATTTCAATGTGGCTTTAGTGAGGAATTTTTAATTAAGAGCTATAATCGGAATTGCTATATTCATTATGGGTTCGAAGAGGTAGAACAATTTGTCTTATTTATGGGAGCCTCCGAGATAGAATCCTTCATGGTTGAGAATTATGAAACTTGTGTTGTTTGCAAGGGCCTTAAAGATTATGTCTCTACTATCCTTAATTCTTGCATAGAATGCTACAGTAGGAATCCCTATATCCTTGATTATAAAGAGAGGCACATTAATGCACAAGAATGCACTCACAATTTGCAGTAACCTGTGGAAGAAGGAATTGATGAACCTGAAAGCTCATTGGATGAAAAAGAGGAGGAAATTGATGAACCTGAAAGCTCATTGGATGAAAAAGAAGAGGAGAGCGACGAACAAAAGGAGGAAGAATGGATTAGCTACCCATGTCAACCTTCTAATGAGAGTAACTCTTTATCTCTTACACTATTTGATTGTCCTCCATGCTTACCGGAAGAGGTTGAATGTTATGTTCCTGTGGATTCTCTTGAAGTATTGCCTATGAGTAAAACTTGTGAAAATAATTATGCTACTGTTATTTATGATAATCCATGCTACTTTGATAAATCTTATGATAATGCTTTGTTTGTGCTCGATGTCGAAATGCATGGTACTAAAGAATTTTGCTTGGCAAATGTTTATGATAAAGCTCTAGATGATGGTCCTATGTTACTTGATAATATTAATTGTCCTACTAATGAAAATGGGATTGGAGAGTTCTTGACTTATTCTATGAGTCCCATATCTATTGAGATTGATCAACTACCTTATTATATTATTAATAAAAGTAAGTTTGAAAGTTTTAATTCCACTATTCTTGAACTTGATAAAAATTATGTGTTTGGAAATCATGAAAAGTATGCTGCATGTGATAGCTATATTGTTGAGTTTGTTCATGAAGCTACTGAAAATTATTATGAGAGAGGAAACTATGGTTGTAGAAATTTGCATGGTACTAAAACACCTCTCTATATGCTTAACCCATGTGTTATTTTGCTACAGTACTTTGTTTTATATTTGTATCTTGGAAGTTTTTTACTACTGTAGCAACCTCTCCTTATCTTAGTTTTGTGTATTGTTGTGCCAAGTGAAGCCTCTAATCGAAGGTTGATACTAGATTTGGATTTCTGCGCAGAAACAGATTTCTATCTCTCACGAATCTGGGTCTAATTCTCTGTAGGTAACTCAGAAAATTAAGCCAATTTACGTGCGTGTTCCTCAGATATGTGCGCAACTTTCGTTAGTTTTGAGTTTTCTGATTTGAGCAACGGAAGTATTTTATTAAAATTCGTCTTTACTGGCTGTTCTGTTTTGGCAGATTCTGTCTCTGTTTTTTGCATTGTCTCTTGTGGACTTTAAGCGAGGTTTTCTAGACGTAGAGGGCTGTAGCTAATGTTTTATTGAGTTCTTGCAATGTGCCACTACAGGACCAAGGTGGATTCAAATTTTTTGAGTACTAACCCCTCTAATGAAGTTTGTGAGAAGTTTGGTGTGAAGGAAGTTTTCAAGGGTCAAGAGAGGAGGATGATATATGATCGAGAAGAGTGAAAAGTATAAGCTTGGGGATGCCCCCGTGGTTCATCCCTGCATATTTCAAGAAGACTCAAGCGTCTAAGCTTGGGGATGCCCAAGGCATCCCCTTCTTCATCAACTTATCAGGTTCCTCCCCTGAAACTATATTTTTATTCGGTCACATCTTATGTGCTTTACTTGGAGCGTCTGTATGTTTATTTTCGTTTTGTTTATGTTTGAATAAATTCGGATCCTAGCAATCCTTGTTTGGGAGAGAGACACGCTCCGCTTTTTCATATGAACACTTGTTCTTCGTTTTACTTTTAATGTTCAATGATAAAAGTTGGAAGCTATTGCACTTATTTATATTTGGTTGGAAACAGAAAATGCCTCATATGTCTTGGATAATTTGACACTTGGCAATTGTTTTGAGCTCTCAAGCAGATCATGATTAAGTTTTTTCATGTAGTCTAAGCCTATTAGTGGAGAACTACTGTAGAGCTTGTTGAAATTGGTTTGCATAATTGGTCTCTCTTAAGGTCTAGATATTTTCTAGTAAAAGTGTTTGAGCAACAAGGAAGACAGTGTAGAGTATTATAATGCTTGCAATATGTTCTTATGTAAGTTTTGTTGTACCAGTTCATACTTGTGTTTGCTTCAAACAACCTTGCTAGCCTAAGCCTTGTACTGAGAGGGAATACTTCTCGTGCATCCAAAACCTTGAGCCAAAAACTATGCCATCTGTGTCCACCATACCTACCTACTATGTGGTATTTCCTGCCATTCCAAAGTAAATTGCTTGAGTGCTACCTTTAAACAATTCAAAATTTATCATCTCTGATTTGTGTCAATGTTTTATATCTCATGAGGAAGTATGTGGTGTTTATCTTTCAATCTTGTTGGGCAACTTTCACCAATGGACTAGTGGCTTCATCCGCTTATCCAATAATTTTGCAAAAAGAGCTGGCAATGGGATTCCCAGTCCCAAATTAATTAACCAAAATAGACACTCCTCCATGGTATGTGATTGTTGGACGGCACCCGAGGATTCGGTTAGCCATGGCTTGTGTAAGCAAAGGTTGGGAGGAGTGTCATCATAATAAAACTAAAATAAAAAGGCACTCCTTCATGGTATGAGATTGTTGGCAGGCACCCGAGGATTCGGTTAGCCATGGTTTGTGAAATAAAGGTTGGAAGGAGTGCCACCCAAAAATAAAAATAATTCATGGGAGCCGCTCTTGAAGGTTTGTCTAGCAAGGGGGTTAGAGTGCCCACTACCATTCGTTGACAACAACAAACACCTCTCAAAACTTTACTTTTATGCTCTCTTTATGTTTTCAAAACCAAAGCTCTAGCACAAATATAGCAATCGATGTTTTCCTCTTTGAAGGGCCATTCTTCTACTTTTATGTTGAGTCAGTTTACCTACTTCCTTCCACCTTAGAAGCAAACACTTGTGTTAACTGTGCATTGATTCTTACATACTTGCTTATTAGCATTCATCATATTACTTTGTTTTGACAATTATCCATGAGATATGCATGTTACAAGTTGAAAGCAACCGCTGAAACTTATATCTTCCTTTGTGTTGCTTCGATGCCTTTACTTTGAACTTATTGCTTTATGAGTTAACTCTTGTGCAAGACTTTTGATACTTGTCTTGAAAGTACTCTTCATGAAAAGTTTTGCTATATGTTATCTACTTGTTAGCAACTATAGATCATTGCCTTGAGTCACTTCATTCATTTCATATGCTTTGTAATAGTATGATCAAGGTTATGTAAGTAGCATGTCACTACAGAAATTATTCTTTTTATCGTTTACCTGCCGGGACGAGCGGGAACTAAGCTTGGGGATGCTGATACGTCCCCGACGTATCCATAATTTCTGTCGTTCCATGCTTGTTTTATGACAATACTTACATGTTTTGCTTGCACTTTGTGATGATTTCATGCATTTTCCGGAACTAACCTATTAACAAGATGCCACAGTGCAGTTCTCTGTTTTCCGCTGTTTTTGGTTCCGTAAAGGCTGTTCGGGCAATATTCTCGAATTCGACGAAACGAAGACCAAACCTCCTATTTTTCCCGAAGCGTCCGGAACACCGAAGAAGAGTCGGAGAGGGGCCGGAGGGCCACCACACCATAGGGCGGCGCGGCCTGGCCCGGGCCCGCGCCGGCCGTGGTGTGGCGCCCCGAGTGCCCCCTGCGCCGCCTCTTCGCCTATAAAATCCCTTTCGACCTAAAAACACTCTAACTCTTGACGAAACTCCGGAAAGACTCCGGGGGCGCCGCCACCATCGCGAAACTCCAATTCGGGGACGGAAGTCTCCGTCCCGGCACCTCGTCGGGACGGGGAAGTGCCCCGGAAGCCATCTCCATCAACGCCATCGCCTCCATCATGCTCCGTGAGTAGTTCCCCCATGGACTACGGGTTCTAGCTGTAGCTAGTTGGTATTCTCTCCCCCATGTACTTCAATACAATGATCTCATGAGCTGCCTTACATGATTGAGATTCATCCGATGTAATCGGTGTTGTGTTTGTCGGGATCCGATGGATTGTTACGTTATGATTGTCTATCTACAAAGTTTATGAAGTTATTGTTGCTGCAATCTTGTTATGCTTAATGCTTGTCACTAGGGCCCGAGTGGCATGATCTTAGATTTGAGCTCTATAATTATTGCTTAGATTGTATCTACAAGTTGTATGCACATGTCACTCGTCCGGAACCAAAGGCCTCGAAGTGACGAAATCGGGACAACCGGAGGGGATGGTAGTGATGTGAGGATCACATGTTTTCACGGAGTGTTAATGCTTTGCTCCGGTGCTCTATTAAAAGGAGTACCTTAATATCCAGATAGTTTCCCTTGAGGCCCGACTGCCACCGACTGGTAGGACAAAAGATGTTGTGCAAGTTTCTCATTGCGAGTACGTACGACTATAATTGGAAAACATGCCTACATGATTAATGATCTTGATATTCTGTCTTAATGCTATTTCAATCCTATCAATTGCCCGACTGTAATTTGTTCACCCAACGCTTGTTATTGGAGAGTTGCCACTAGTGTAGATAGCTGGGAACCCCGGTCCATCTTTCATCATCATATACTCGTTCTACATGTCAACTCTTTTCTGGTGCCATTGCTCTCATATTACTGCTACTGCGCTGTCGTATTCTTGTTACTATTGCTCTCATATCATCGCTACTTTCACATCACCCCCGTTGCTAGTGCTTTTCCAGGTGCAGCTGAATTGACAACTCAGTTGTTAAGGCTTATAAGTATTCTTTACCTCCCCTTGTGTCGAATCAATAAATTTGGGTTTTACTTCCCTCGAAGACTGTTGCGATCCCCTATACTTGTGGGTCATCAAGCGGTGATGAAGATGGCGATGGTGTTGATGGAGATGCCTTCCGGGGGCACTTCCCCGTCCCGGCGGCGTGCCGGAATAGAGACTTCTGTCCCCCAGATCTTGGCTTCGCGATGGCGGCGGCTCTAGAAGGTTTCTCGTACCGTGGCTTTTCCGTATTGAAGATTTAGGTCAGGGGGCTTCTTATAGGCGAAGAGGCGGAGTCGGAAGGGCTGCGGTGGCTCCACACAATAGGGGGCGTGCCCCCCCTTGGGCCGCGCCGCCACCCTGTGTGGTGGGCCTGTGGCTCTCCTATGGTCCCTCTCGGGTGTTCTGGAAGCTTCGTGGAAAAATAAGGTAGTGGGCGTTGATTTCGTCCAATTCCGAGAATATTTCCTTACTAGGATTTCTGAAACCAAAAACAGCAGAAAACAGCAACTGGCACTTCGGTATCTCGTTAATAGGTTAGTTCCGGAAAATGCATAATAATGACATAAAGTGTGTATAAAACATGTGAGTATCATCATAAAAGTAGCATGGAACATAAGAAATTATAGATACGTTTGAGACGTATCAGTGGACGATGTTGTGATTAAAACTAAGGTAAAAGAGACCTTGATCGATGATCTGAGGCAAACGTTTGACAACTTGAGAAGGTTCCGGATGAAACTCAATCTGGCAAAATGTACTTTCGGTGTTCCTGCCGGAAAACTGCTTGGCTTCCTGGTATCAAACCGCGGTATAGAAATTAACCCGATAAAGATCAGGGCCATCGAAAGAATGACAATACCGCAAGATCTTAAGGACGTGCAAAAGTTTACCGGAAGCTTGGCGTCGCTAAGCCGGTTCATAAGCAGGTTGGGAGAAAAGGCTCTGCCACTCTATGCTCTACTGAAAAAATCCGATACCTTCGTCTAGACCCCTCAGGCAGACGCAGCATTCAAAGAGCTAAAAAATATGCTAGCAACTGTACCGGTATTGGCTTCGCCTTTGGAAAGGGAACCATGCTGTTGTACATAGCAGCGACAAACCGGGTCGTGAGTGTTGTGGTTGTGGTAGAAAGAGAAGAGGAAGGAAAAACCGTGCAGAGGCCGGTATACTACCTGAGCGAGGTGCTCTCCCTCTCAAAACAAAACTACCCTCACTTCCAGAAAATGACCTACGGCGTGTTCATGGCCGCCACAAAGCTCAATCACTACTTTGAGGAACATCCGATGAAAGTGGTGAGTGAGGCACCCATTTTAGACATCATGTGCAACAAGGATGCTAGCGGCAGGATTGCCAAATGGGCAATTCAGCTATCATCGTACGTACCGGTATACGAGAGAAGAGATGCCATAAAGTCACAAGCCTTGGCTGATTTCCTGGCCGATTGGGCGGAAATGCAATACAAACCACCAGAACACAAAATAGAGTACTGGAAAATGCACTTTGATGGATCCAAGCTCAAAGAGGGTCTAGGTGCCGGTGTAGTTCTTACTTCACCTAAGGGAGATCACCTCCGGTATGTTCTGCAAGTACATTTCAGGGCATCGAACAATGTCGCTGAGTATGAAGCTCTGATCCATGGGATCAAGGTCGCAAAAGAAATCGGTGCACACCGGATCATTTGCTACGGTGACTCGGATCTTGTGGTGCAACAGTGTTCCGGAGATTGGGACGCGAAAGATGCCAACATGGCCTCATACCGGTTTCATGTGCAAAAGATTGCCGGATTCTTCGAGGGGTGTGAGTTTCACCATGTGCCGCGGGCGGAAAATGAAGCCGCGTATACGCTCTCTAAGTTGGGCTCCTCCAGGCAAGAAATCCCTCCCGGAATAGCTTTGGCTCACCTAAGGGTACCATCAATCAAACCAAGTCCGGAATCTGAATAAATCTTTGTTCCGGAGTCACACGTTGTGCCAATGGACATTGACGAAGGGAACCCGGGGACTGTTCCGGTAAACCCGGGGGCTGCAGGGTCTAAGCCGGAAGAAGCTATGCTGGTGGATAGTATGGAGATAGACGTACTGGTGTTTCTGGTTCGAGAAGAACCAACTTGGGTTGAACCTGTTAAGGAATTCCTGATCAACGGCACCCTGCCGGTTGACGAAACTGAATCAAGAAGGATCCAGAGGAGGTCCAAAGCCTATAGCATCATCAACGGCGAGGTGTGATACGTCTCAAACGTATCTATAATTTCTTATGTTCCATGCTAGTTTTATGACAATACTCACATGTTTTATATACACTTCATATCATTTTGATGCATTTTCTGGTACTAACCTATTAACAAGATGCCGAAGCGCCGGTTCTGTTTTCTCGCTGTTTTTTGTTTCGAAAATCCTACACGGGAAATATTCTCGGAATTGGACGAAACAAAAGCCAAACCTTCTATTTTACCGAGACGGACCCGGAGAGCCGGAGAAGTGTTGGAGGGGGCCAAGGGGGCCCCACACCATACCCAGGCGCGGGCCCCTCCCAGGCCGCGCCACCAGGTGGGGAGGCCACCCCCTGGCTCCTCCGACTCCGCCCTTTCGCCTATATATTCTGTCCGTCGCGAAAACCCTAAAAGAATCGACGATATTCCACGAAGAGTTCCGTAGCCGCCGCCATCACGAAGACAAGTTTCGGGGGACAGAAGTCTCTGTTCCGGCACGCCGCCGGGACGGGGTGCCCCCGGAGTCATCTCCATCGACTCCGTCGCCATCTTCATCGCCGTTGCTGTCTCCCATGATGAGGAGGGAGTAGTTCTCCCCCGAGGCTAAGGGCTCTACCGGTAGCTATGTGGTTCATCTCTCTCTCCCATGATGTGATCTTTATGTGATCATGAGCTTTGTATCACTATTAATCTATGTGCTACTCTAGTGATGTTATTAAAGTAGTCTATTCCTCCTCCATGATCTAATGTTGACAGTGTGTGCATCATGTAGTACTTGGCGTAGGTTATGATTGTAATCTCTAGTGGATTATGAAGTTAACTATTACTATGATGGTATTTGATACGTCTCAAACGTATCTATAATTTCTTATGTTCCATGCTAGTTTTATGACAATACTCACATGTTTTATATACACTTTATATCATTTTGATGCATTTTCCGGCACTAACCTATTAACAAGATGCCGAAGCGCTAGTTCCTGTTTTCTGCTGTTTTTGGTTTCAGAAATCTTACACAGGAAATATTCTCGGAATTGGACGAAACAAAAGCCCACGGTCTTATTTTGCATGGAGCTTTCCAGAACACCGAAGGAGGGACGGAGAGGGGCCAAGGGGGCCCCACACCACCTGGCGGCGCGGCCAAGAGGTGGGCCGCGCCCAGCTATGGGGTGGGCCCCTCGGGCGCCCTCCGACTCTGCCCCTTCGCCTATTTATTCTCTCTGTCGCGAAAACCCTAGTACCGAGAGCCACGATACGAGAAAACATACTGTGACGCCGTTGCCGCCAATCCCATCTCGGGGGATTCAGGAGATCGCCTCTGGCACCCTATCGGAGAGGGGAATCATCACCGGAGGACTCTACATCATCATGCCCGCCTCCGGATTGATGCGTGAGTAGTTCATCCTTGGACTATGGGTCCATAGCAGTAGCTAGATGGTTGTCTTCTCCTCTTGTGCTATCATGTTTAGATCTTGTGAGCTGCCTATCATGATCAAGATCGTCTATTTGTAATGCTACATGTTGTGTTTGTTGGGATCCGATGAATATGGAATACTATGTCAAGTTGATTATTGATCTATCATATATGTGTTGTTTATGATCTTGCATGCTCTCCGTTGCTAGTAGAGGCTCGGCCAAGTTGATACTTGTAACTCCAAGAGGGAGTATTTATGCTCGATAGTGGGTTCATGCCTCCATTGAATCCGGGACGAGTGACGAAAAGTTCTAAGGTTATGGATGTGCTGTTGCCACTAGGGATAAAACATCAATGCTTTGTCTAAGGATATTTGTGTTGATTACATTACGCACAATACTTAATGCAATTGTCTGTTGTTTGCAACTTAATACTGGAAGGGGTGCGGATGCTAACCCGAAGGTGGACTTTTTAGGCATAGATGCATGTCTGGATAGCGGTCTATGTTCTTTGTCGTAATGCCCTAAGTAAATCTCATATTAGTCATCATGATATGTATGTGCATTGTTATGCCCTCTCTATTTGTCAATTGCCCAACTGTAATTTGTTCACCCAACATGCTATTTATCTTATTGGAGAGACACCACTAGTGAACTGTGGACCCCGGTCCATTCTTTTACATCTGAAATACAATATACTGCAATCTTTGTTCTCTGTTGTTCTTCGCAAGCAAACATTATTCTCCACACCATACGTTTAATCCTTTGTTTACAACAAGTCGGTGAGATTGACAACCTCACTGTTAAGTTGGGGCAAAGTATTTTGATTGTGTTGTGCAGGTTCCACGTTGGCGCCGGAATCCCTGGTGTTGCGCCGCACAACACTTCTTCACCAACAACCTTCATGTGGCCTTCATCTCCTACTGGTTCGATAAACCTTGGTTTCTTGCGAGGAAACTTGCTGCTGTACGCATCACACCTTCCTCTTGGGATTCCCAATGGGCGTGTGCTTCACGCGTCATCAAGCTAATTTCTGGCGCCGTTGCCGGGGAACGAAGAAAAGTTACACCACAAAGATTTTCAATTCCCACATCAACAGCTAATTTCTGGCGCCGTTGTCGGGGAGATCAAGACACGCTGCAAGGGGAGTCTCTCACACCCAATCTCTTTACTTTGTTATTGTCTTGCTTTACTTTATTTTATTTTCTGTTTTGTTTGCTTTTCTTTATATCAAAAACACAAAAAATATAGTTACTTGCATTTACTTTATTTTGTTATCATGTCTAGTCTTGTACTTGTTACTCTGTCACCCGAGGATTTGATCTTTACTTTTAAACAAGGGAGTGAGGAGAGTTTTAAAGAGGCTTGGTCTAGAATTTTTGATTCTTATGGAAAAACTGAACCTAAAATGACTCTAAGTTTGCTTCTTAGTAATTTTTATTTCGGGCTTATTGTTCGCTATAGATATGCTTTGGATGCTTTAGCGGGAGGAGATTTTCTTCACTGCGATGGGGATCAAGCTTTTAATGCCATAAAGAAATTGGTTACATCATCTAGCTCCGCTAATAATTTTGATTCATCTCTTGCTAGCATTCATAATAGATTAAACACTCTTGAAACAAATATATCTTGTTTAAAAGAAGGGTACAACCAGATTCGTGAATATTATGATTATGTTCCAAGTAAGCTTTGAACCTTCAATGTGGGTCCCTACTATTAAGGTTGCTATTTGTGGTGAAACTTTTTATGCCCGTTGTGATATTATGTCTGAGTTTTGCCTTATGCCTAAAAGTATCTATGAATCTTTGACACTTTGGAGACTTACTTAAGGTGGAGAAGGAATAACTCTTACTGATAATTCTGTTATAATTCCTAAAGGGATAGCTGAAGGTGTGTTCACAACCTTTCTTGGAAGAACGGTATCCACTGATTATCTCGTTATTGAATGTGTAGGGATAGGACAAATCACACTTGGAAGATCCCTGCTGAAACTCTTGGGAGCAACCATAGATGTGGGAAAAGGCACTCTAAATTTTACCTCTACACCCGGATGCGGTCAAGTATTCGCTAGACCAAAGAGTAAGAATAAGAGTAAGAAGGGTAGGCGCAAATCCCCTGGTAATAATGTTAATGCTTCATCTCTTGATAATACTTGAGTTACACTTTCTGCGCCTAGCTGAAAGGCGTTAAAGAAAAGCGCTTATGGGAGACAACTCATTATTTTATTTCTGCAATTTTTGTTTTATATTTGTGTCTTGGAAGTTGTTACTACTGTATCAACCTCTCCTTATCTTTACTTTATTGCATTTTTGTGCCAAGTAAAGTCTTTGATAGTAAGGATGATACTAGATTTGGATTTCTGCGCAGAAACAGATTTCTAGCTCTCACGAATTTGAGTAGATATCTCTGTAGGAAACTCAGAAAAATCTGCGAAACATCATGAGTAATGCTCAGATATGTACGCAACTTTCATTCAATTTGAGCTTCTTCATCTGAGCATGTTAAGTGCCTCTAAAAAATTTGTCTTTACGGACTGTTCTGTTTTGACAGATTCTGCCTTTTATTTCACATTGCCTCTTTTACTGTGTTGAGTGGATTTCTTTGCTCCATTAACTTTCAGTAGCTTTGGGCAATGTCCAGAAGTGTTAGGAATGATTGTGTCCTCTCTGAACATGTGAATTTTTGATTATGCACTAACCCTCTAATGAGTTTGTTTTGAGTTTGGTGTGGAGGAAGTTTTCAAGGGTCAAGAGAGGAGGATGATATAATATGATCAAGAAGAGTGAAAAGTCTAAGCTTGGGGATGCCCCGTGGTTCATCCCTGCATATTTCTAGAAGACTCAAGCATCTAAGCTTGGGGATGCCCAAGGCATCCCCTTCTTCATCGATAACTTATCAGGTCACCTCTAGTGAAACTATATTTTTGTTCCATCACATCTTATGTGCTTTACTTGGAGCGTCTGTATGCTTTTTTTTGTTTTTTTTTAATAAAATCGGATCCTAGCATTCTTTGTGTCGGATAAAGACACGCTCCGCTGTTTCATATGAACACTGGTGTTCTTAGCTTTACTTTTAATGATCATGGCGAAGGTTGAAAACTGCTTCGTTCATTGCTATTTGGTTGGAAACAGAAAATGCTCCATGTGGTAATTGGTATATTGTCTTGAATAATTTGATACTTGGCAATTGTTTTGAGTTCTCAATTAGATCATGTTTAAGCTCTTGCATCATGTAGTTTAAACCTATTAGTGGAGAACTACCATAGAGCTTGTTGAAATTTGGTTTGCATGATTGGTCTCTCTAAAAGTCTAGATATTTTCTGGTAAAAGTGTTTGAACAACAAGGAGACAATGTAGAGTCTTATAATGCTTGCAATATGTTCTTATGTAAGTTTTGTTGTACCGGTTCATACTTGTGTTTGCTTCAAACAACCTTGCTAGCCAAAGCCTTGTACTGAGAGGGAGTGCTTCTCGTGCATCCAAAACATTGAGCCAAAACCCATGCCATTTGTGTCCACCATAACTACCTACTATGTGGTATTTCTCTGCCATTCTGATACGTCCCAAACGTATCTATAATTTCTTATGTTCCATGCTACTTTTATGATGATACTCACATGTTTTATACACATTATATGTCATATTTATGCGTTTTCCGGAACTAACCTATTGACGAGATGCCGAAGGGCCAGTTCCTGTTTTTCTGCTGTTTTTGGTTCCAGAAATCCTAGTAATAAAATATTCTCGGAATCGGACGAAATCAATGCCCAGCATCCTATTTTTCCACGAAGCTTTCAGAACACCCGAGAGCCACCAGAGGGAAGCCCTGGTGGGCCCAGATGATAGGGTGGCGCGGCCAGGGCCTGGGCCGCGCCCCCCTATTGTGTCACCGCCTCGTCAGCCCTCCGACTCCGCCTCTTCGCCTATAAAAAGGTCCCTGACCTAAAACCTCGAGACGGAAGAGCCACGGTACGAGAAACCTTCCAGAGCCGCTACCATCGTGAAGCCAAGATCTGGGGGACATGAGTCTCTGTTCCGGCACGCCACCGGGACGGGGAAGTGCCCCCGGAAGGCATCTCCATCAACACCACCGCCATCTTCATCGCCATCGCTGTCTCCTATGATGAGGAGGGAGTAGTTCTCCATCGAGGCTAAGGGCTGTACCGGTAGCTATGTGGTTAAATCTCTCTCCTATGTACTTCAATACAATGATCTCATGAGCTGCCTTACATGATTGAAATTCATATGAGTTTTGTATCACTATTCATCTATGTGTTACTCTAGTGATGTTATTAAAGTACTCTATTCCTCCTCCACGTGTGTAAAGGTGACAGTGTGTGCACCGTGTGAGTACTTGGCGTAGGTTATGATTGTAATCTCTTGTAGATTATGAAGTTAATTATTGCTATGATAGTATTGATGTGATCTATTCCTCGTTCATAGTGTGATGGTGACAGTGTGCATGCTATGTTAGTACTTGGTGTAATTGCAATGATCTATCATGCACTCTAAGGTTATTTAAATATGAACATCGAATGTTGTGGAGCTTGTTAACTCCGACATTGAGGTGCTCTTGTAGCCCTACGCAATTAGTGGTGTTCATCATCCAACAAGAGAGTGTAGAGTGGTTTTATTATGTGATCAATGTTGAGAGTGTCCACTAGTGAAAGTATGATCCCTAGGCCTTGTTTCTAAGCATCGAAACTCCGTTTACTTACCGTTACTACTGCATGTTTACTCGCTGCCATATTTTATTCAGATTGCTATTACCACTCATATACATCCATATTACTTGTATTTCACTATCTCTTCGCCGAACTAGTGCACCTATACATCTGACAAGTGTATTAGGTCCGTTGGGGACACAAGAGACTTCTTGTATCGTGATTGCGGGGTTGCTTGAGAGGGATATCTTTGACCTCTTCCTCCCCGAGTTCGATAAACCTTGGGTGATCCACTTAAGGGAAACTTGCTTGCTTGTTCTACAAACCTCTCGCTCTTGGAGGCCCAACACTGTCTACAAGAATAGAAGCACCCGTAGACATCAAGCACTTTTCTGGCGCCGTTGCCGGGGAGGAATGGTAAAAGGCACTCATACTCCGGTCCCAGGTAACTAAGTACTTTTCTGTTGCCGTTGTGTGTGTGCTCGAAGCTATTTTCTTTAGATCCTGCAATTGCATCTTTTTGTTTCTTGTTAAACACTAGTAAGGCATAATGGAAAACATCTGTGAGCTTTTTGTACTATTTCCTGAGTCAAGACATGAATGGTTTAATGCGAAAATTAAAAAACCTATGGAATCTTATTTGCATGCTAGTAGCAATGATATTAGTATGAACGCTTTGAACACCATTGTTGCTAATGATATGGAAAATTCTAAGCTTGGGGAAGCTGGTTTTGATGAGCATGATATTTTTAGTCCCCCAAGCATTGAGGAGAAAATTTTCTTTGATGATACTTTGCCTCCTATTTATGATGATTATAATGATAGTGGTCTTTTGGTGCCGCCTACTATGGAGAGTAAATTTTATTGTGATTATACTATGCCTCCTACACTTGATGAGAATAATAATGATAGCTACTTTGTTGAATTTGCTCCCACTACAATTAATAAGAATGATTATGCTTATGTGGAGAGTAATGATACTTTTATGCATGTGAATAAGAATGCTTTATGTGATACTTATATTGTTGAGTTTGTTCATGATGCCACTGGAAATTATTATGAGAGAGGAAAATATGGTTGTAGAAATTTTCATGTTACTAAAACACCTCTCTATATGCTAAAAATCTTGAAGTTACACTTGTTTTATCTTTCTATGCTTTTTGCATTATGCTTCATGAATTTATTTGTGTACAAGATTCCTATGCATAGGAAGTGGGTTAGACTTAAATTTGTTTCATACTTGCTTTTCGATGCTCTCTCTGCTTCAACTCTTATTTCTTGCGAGTGCATCATTAAAACTGCTGAGCCCATCTTAATGGCTATAAAGAAAGCACTTCTTGGGAGATAACCCATGTGTTTATTTTACTACAGCAATTTTGTTTTATATTTGAGTCTTGGAAGTTGTTACTACTGTAGCAACCTCTCCTTATCTTTATTTTATTGCATTGTTGTGCCAAGTAAAGTCTTTGATTGTAAGGTTCATACTAGATTTGGATTACTGCGCAGAAACAGATTTCTTGCTGTCACGAATTTGGGTATGATTCTCTGTAGGTAACTCAGAAAAATCTGCCAATTTACATGCATGATCCTCAGATATGTACGCAACTTTCATTCAATTTTTGCATTTTCATCTGAGCAAGTCTGGTGCCTCAATAAAATTCGTCTTTACAGACTGTTCTGTTTTGACAGATTCTGCCTTTTATTTCGCATTGCCTCTTTTGCTGTGTTGGATGGATTTCTTTGTTCCAATACCTTCCAGTAGCTTTGAGCAATGTCTAGAAGTGTTAAGAATGATTGTGTCACCTCTGAACATGTGAATTTTTAATTATGCACTAACCCTCTAATGAGTTTGTTTGAGTTTGGTGTGGAGGAAGTTTTCAAGGGTCAAGAGAGGAGGATGATACAATATGATCAAGAAGAGTGAAAAGTCTAAGCTTGGGGATGCCCCCGTGGTTCATCCCTGCATATTTCAAGAAGACTCAAGCATCTAAGCTTGGGGATGCCCAAGGCATCCCCTTCTTCATCAACAACTTATCAGGTCATTTCTCTTGAAACTATATTTTTATTCAGTCACATCTTATGTGCTTTACTTGGAGCGTTTGTTTATTTTTGTTTTTGTTTTTGTTTGAATAAAATATGATCCATCATGCTTGTGTGGGAGAGAGACACGCTCCGCTGTTGCTTATGAACACATGTGTTCTTAGCTTTATTCTTAATGTTCATGGCGAAGGTTGAAAACTGCTTCGTTCATTGTTATATGGTTGGAAACAGAAAATGCTGCATGTGGTAAATGGTATAATGTATTGAATAATTTGATACTTGGCAATTGTTGTGCTCATATAGATCATGTTTAGGCTCTTGCATCATGTACCTTGTACCCATTAATGAATAACTACATAGAGCTTGTTAAAATTTGGTTTGCATGATTAGTTTCTCTAGAGCCTAGATATTTTCTGGTTGAGGTGTTTGAACAACAAGGAGACAATATAAAGTCTTATAATAGTTACAATATGTTCATATGTGAGCTTTGCTGCACCTTTTATACTTGAGTTTGCTTCAAACAACCTTGCTATCCTAGCCTTGTATTGAGAGGAATTCTTCTCGTGCATCCAAATCCTTGAGCCAATAACCATGCCATTTGTGTCCACCATACCTACCTACTACATGGTATTTCTCCGCCATTCCAAAGTACATTACTTGAGTGCTACCTTTAAAACTTCTATTCTTTGCCTTTGCAATATATAGCTCATGGGACAAATAGCTTAAAAACTATTGTGGTGAAGAATATGTACTTATGTGTCTTATTTCTTAATAAGTTGCTTGTTGAGCGGTAACCATGTTTACGGGGACGCCATCAACTCTTTTACCTTTGTTGAATATCATGTGTGTTGCTATGCATGTTCGTCTTGTCTGAAGTAAGGGCGGTTCTCACAATCAAATGGTTTGAGTATGCATACTGTTAGAGAAGAACATTGGGCCGCTAACTAAAGCCATGATTCATGGTGGAAGTTTCAGTTTGGACAATAATCCTCAATCTCTTATGAGAATATTAACTGTTGTTGAATGCTTATGCATTAAAGAGGAGTCCATTATCTGTTTTCTATGTTGTCCCGGTATGGATGTCCTTAAGGTGAGATCTATCAAAATCGAGAAATCAAATGCGATTTATCTCCTTGGACCTTTGTACAGGTGACATAGAGGTACCCCTTTGTGACACTTGGTTGAAACATATGTAATGCAATGATAATCCATGGAAATCCGAGCTAATTAGGACAAGGTGCGAGCACTATTGGTATTCGATGCATGAGGCTTGCAACTTATAGGATGTTTTATGCATAACACATATGAATTATTACTACCGTTGACAAAATTGTCTCCATGTTTCCAAAATAAAAAGCTCTAGCACAAGAGTAATCCCTGCTTCCCTCTGCGAAGTGGCCTTTCTTTTACTTTATGTTAAGTCAGTTTACCTACTTCTTTTCGTCTTAGAAGCAAACACTTGCGTCAACTGAGTGCATTGATTCTTACATACTTGCTTATTTGCACTCATCATATTACTTTGTGTTGACAATTATCCATGAGATAAACATGTTGAAGTTGAAAGCAACTGCTGAAACTTATATCTTCCTTTGTGTTGCTTCAAAACCTTCTATTAAGAATCTATTGTTTCATGAGTTAACTCCTATGCAAGACTTATTGATGCTTGTCTTGAAAGTACTATTCATGAAAAGTATTTGCTATATGATTCAGTTGCTTAGTCATTATCTTTACCGTTGCTTTGAATTACTTCATTCATCTCATATGCTTTACAATAGTATTGATCAAGATTATGATAGCAGCATGTAACTTCAGAAATTATCCTTGTTATCGTTTACCTACTCGAGGGCGAGTAGGAACTAAGCTTGGGGATGCTTGATACGTCTCAAACGTATCTATAATTTCTTATGTTCCATGCTAGTTTTATGACAATACTCACATGTTTTATATACACTTTATATCATTTTGATGCATTTTCCGACACTAACCTATTAACAAGATGCCGAAGCGCCAGTTCCTGTTTTCTGTTGTTTTTGGTTTCAGAAATCTTACACAGGAAATATTCTTGGAATTGGACGAAACAAAAGCCCACTGTCTTATTTTGCACGGAGCTTTCCAGAACACCGAAGGAGAGACGGAGAGGGGCCAAGGGGGCCCCACACCACCTGGCGACGCGGCCAAGAGGTGGGGCGCGCCCAGCTATGGGGTGGGCCCCTCGGGCGCCCTCCGACTCTGCCCCTTCGCCTATTTATTCTCTCCATCGCGAAAACCCTAGTACCGAGAGCCACGATACGAGAAAACATACTGTGATGCCGTCGCCGCCAATCCCATCTCGGGGGATTCAGGAGATCGCCTCCGGCACCCTGCCGGAGAGGGGAATCATCACCGGAGGACTCTACATCATCATGCCCGCCTCCGGATTGATGCGTGAGTAGTTCATCCTTGGACTATGGGTCCATAGCAGTAGCTAGATGGTTGTCTTCTCCTCTTGTGCTATCATGTTTAGATCTTGTGAGCTGCCTATCATGATCAAGGTCGTCTATTTGTAATGCTACATGTTGTGTTTGTTGGGATCCGATGAATATGGAATACTATGTCAAGTTGATTATTGATCTATCATATATGTGTTGTTTATGATCTTGCATGCTCTCCGTTGCTAGTAGAGGCTCGGCCAAGTTGATACTTGTGACTCCAAGAGGGAGTATTTATGCTTGATAGTGGGTTCATGCCTCCATTGAATGCGGGACGAGTGACGGAAAGTTCTAAGGTTGTGGATGTGCTTGTTGCCACTAGGGATAAAACATCAACGCTTTGTCTAAGGATATTTGTGTTGATTACATTACGCACCATACTTAATGCAATTGTTTGTTGTTTGCAACTTAATACCTGGAAGGGGTTCGGATGATAACCTCGAAGGTGGACTTTTTAGGCATAGATGCATGCTGGATAGCGGTCTATGTACTTTGTCGTAATGCCCTGATTAAATCTCATAGTTCTCATCATGATATATGTATGTGCATTGTTATGCCTTCTTTATTTGTCAATTGCCCAACTGTAATTTGTTCACCCAACATGCTATTTATCTTATGGGAGAGACACCACTAGTGAACTGTGGACCCCGGTGCATTCTTTACATCTGAAATACAATCTACTGCAATACTTGTTCTTTACTGTTCTTCGCAAACAAACATCATCATCCACACTATACATCTAATCCTTTGTTTACAGCAAGCCGGTGAGATTGACAACCTCACTGTTACGTTGGGGCAAAGTACTTTGATTGTGTTGTGCGGGTTCCACGTTGGCGCCGAAATCCCTGGTGTTGCGCCGCGCTACACTCCGCCACCAACAACCTTCACGTGTTCCTTGACTCCTACTGGTTCGATAACCTTGGTTTCTTACTGAGGGAAAACTTGTCGCTGTACGCATCACACCTTCCTCTTGGGGTTCCCAACGGACGTGTGTCTTAGTTTCGTATGAACACATATGTTCTTAGTTTTATTCTTAATGTTCATGGCGAAGGTTGAAACTGCTTCGTTCATTGTTATATGGTTGGAAACAGAAAATGCTGCATGTGGTAAATGGTATAATGTCTTGAATAATTTGATACTTGGCAATTCTTGTGTTCATATAGATCATGTTTAAGCTCTTGCATCATGTACTTTGTACCTATTAATGAAGAACTACATAGAGCTTGTTAAAATTTGGTTTGCATGATTGGTCTCTAGAGTCTAGATATTTTCTGGTTAAGGTGTTTGAACAACAAGGAAGACGATGTAAAGTCTTATAATGCTTGCAATATGTTCATACGTAAGTTTTAATGTACCGTTTTATACTTGAGTTTGCTTCAAACAACCTTGCTAGCCTAGCCTTGTATTGAGCGGAATTCTTCTCGTGCATCAAAATCCTTGAGCCAAAAACTATGCCATTTGTGTCCACCATACCTACCTACTACATGGTATTTCTCTGCCATTCCAAAGTAAATTACTTGAGTGCTACCTTTAAAAATTCTATCCTTTGTCTTTGCAATATATAGCTCATGGGAAAATAGCCTAAAAAACTATTGTGGTGAAGAATATGTAGCTATGTATCTTATTTCTTAATAAGTTGCTTGTTGAGCGGTAACCATGTTTCTGGGGACGCCACCAACTATTACACCTTTGTTGAATATCATGTGAGTTGCTATGCATGTTCGTCTTGTCTCGAAGTAAGGGCGATTTTCATGATCAAATGGTTTGAGTATGCATATTGTTAGAGAAGAACATTGGGCCGCTAACTAAAGCCATGATCCATGGTGGAAGTTTCAGTTTGGACAATTAATCCTCAATCTCTTATGAGAATTTTAACTGTTGTTGAAGGCTTATGCATTAAAGAGGAGTCCATTATCTATTGTCTATGTTGTCCCGGTATGGATGTCTAAGTTGAGAATAATCAAAAACGAGAAATCAAATGCGATCTTTCTCCTTAGACCTTTGTACATTCGGTATAGAGGTACCCCTTTGTGACACTTGGTTGAAACATATGTTATGCAATGATAATCCATGTTAATCCAAGCTAATTAGGACAAGGTGCGAGCACTATTGGTATATTATGCATGAGGCTTGCAACTTATAGGATATCTTATACATAACACATATGATTTATTACTACCGTTGACAAAATTGTTTCTTGTTTTCAAAATGAAAAGCTCTAGCACAAAAATAGTAATCCATGCTTCCCTCTGTGAAGGGCCATTTTTTTACTTTATGTTGAGTCAGTTCACCTATTCTTTCTATCCTAGAAGCAAACACTTGTATCAACTGTGTGCATTGATTCTTACATGTTTACCTATTGCACTTGTTATATTACTTTGTGTTGACAATTATCCATGAGATATACATGTTGAAGTTGAAAGCAACCGCTGAAACTTATATCTTCCTTTGTGTTGTTTCAAAGTTTTCTACTGAGAATCTATTGCTTTATGAGTAACTCTTATGCAAGTCTTATTGATGCTTCTCTTGAAAGTATTATTCATTAAAAGTCTTTGCTATATGATTCAGTTGTTTACTCATTGTCTTCACCATTGCTTCGAATCGCTGCATTAATCTCATATGCTTTACAATAGTATTGATCAAGATTATGATAGCATGTCACTTCAGAAATTATCCTTGTTATCGTTTACCTACTCGAGGGCGAGTAGGAACTAAGCTTGGGGATGCATGATACGTCTCAAACGTATCTATATTTCTTATGTTCCATGCTACTTTTATGATGATACTCACATGTTTTATACACACTTTATGTCATTATTATGCATTTTCCGGCACTAACCTATTGACGAGATGCCGAAGAGCCAGTTGTTGTTTTCTGCTGTTTTTGGTTTCAGAAATCCTACAAAGGAAATATTCTCGGAATTGGACGAAATCAACGCCCAGGGTCTTATTTTTCTACGAAGCTTCCAGAAGACCGAAAAGGAAACGAAGTGGGGCGACGGGGCCCGTACCCATAGGCCGGCGCGGCCAAAGGGGGGCCTGCGCCGCCCTATGGTATGGGTCCCCCGTCAGCCCTCCAACTCCGCCCTTCCGCCTACTTAAAGCCTTCATCGCGAAAACCCCAGTACCAAGAGCCACGATACGGAAAACCTTCCAGAGACACCGTCGCCGCCAATCCCATCTCGGGGGATTCAGGAGATCGCCTCCGGCACCCTGCCGGAGAGGGGAATCATCTCCCGGAGGACTCTTCATCACCATGATCGCCTCCGGATCGATATGTGAGTAGTTCACCCCTGGACTATGGGTCCATAGCAGTAGCTAGATGGTTATCTTCTCCTCATTGTGCTATCATGTTAGATCTTGTGAGCTGCCTATCATGATCAAGATCATCTATTTGTAATGCTACATGTTGTGTTTGTTGGGATCCGATGAATATTGAATACTATGTCAAGTTGATTATCAATCTATCATATATGTTGTTTATGTTCTTGCATACTCTCCGTTGCTAGTAGAGGCTCTGGCCAAGTTGATACTTGTGACTCCAAGAGGGAGTATTTATGCTTGATAGTGGGTTCATGCCTCCATTGAATCTGGGACAGTGACAGAAAGTTCTAAGGTTGCGGATGTGCTGTTGCCACTAGGGATAAAACATCAATGCTTTGTCTAAGGATATTTGTGTTGATTACATTTACGCACCATACTTAATGCAATTGTCTGTTGTTTGCAACTTAATACTGGAAGGGGTTCGGATGATAACTCGAAGGTGGACTTTTTAGTCATAGATGCATGCTTGGATAGCGGTCTATGTACTTTGTCGTAATGCCCCGATTAAATCTCATAGTACTCATCATGATATATGTATGTGCATTGTTATGCCTTCTTTATTTGTCAATTCCCCAACTGTAATTTGTTCACCCAACATGCTATTTATCTTATGGGAGAGACACCACTAGTGAACTGTGGACCCCGGTGCATTCTTTACATCTGAAATACAATCTACTGCAATACTTGTTCTTTACCGTTCTTCGCAAACAAACATCATCATCCACACTATACATCTAATCCTTTGTTTACATCAAGCCGGTGAGATTGACAACCTCACTGTTACGTTGGGGCAAAGTATTTTGATTGTGTTGTGCAGGTTCCACGTTGGCGCCGGAATCCCTGGTGTTGCGCCGCACTACACTCCGCCACCAACAAAATTCACGTGTTCCTTGAATCCTACTGGTTCGATAACCTTGGTTTCTTACTGAGGAAAACTTGTCGCTGTACGCATCACACCTTCCTCTTGGGGTTCCCAACGGACGTGTGTCTTACACGCCATCAGTGTCCTCCAAAGATGCGTGGAACCGTAAGAGGGAAACGCATGCTCGTGGAAATTCACCAAGGAGAATGCGGGCATCACGCCTCATCAAGGGCGCTGGTGGCAAAGGTGTTCCGGCATGGGTTCTACTGGCCCACGGCACTGGAAGACGCTGAGGATATGGTACGAAAGTGCAACGAGTGCCAGAGGTACGCCAAGAAAAACCATACCCCAGCATCCGGTCTGAAAACTATACCGATAACTTGGCCATTCACTGTTTGGTGCCTTGACATGGTTGGCCCATTCAAAACTGCAAGGGGAAGCATGACCCACATCCTAGTGATGGTGGATAAGTTCACCAAGTGGCTTGAGGTGAAACCTATCCCAAAATGTGATGGGCACACGGCGGTGAAATTCTTGAAAGATGTTATCTTCCGGTATGGATACCCCCATAGCATCATCACTGACAATGGGACAAACTTTGCCCAAGGAGACTTTAAACGATTCTGTGAGGATAACAACATCCGGTTGGATTTGTGTTCAGTGGCACACCCGCAAGGCAACGACCAAGTGGAAAGAACCAACGCTCTGGTGCTTTCCGGTATCAAACCGAGGCTCATTGAACCGCTTGAAAAAACACCGGGATGCTGGCTCGATGAGTTACCATCGGTGCTGTGGAGCATAAGAACAACGCCGAACTGGTCTACCAGGTACACTCCATTATTCATGGTTTATGGGGCAGAAGTCGTGATACCAACCGACATTATCCATGATTCACCAAGGGTTCAGCTCTATACCGAAGAAGAGGTAAAAGAGGCCCGAGAAAATGATGTGGACCTGCTCGAGGAAGCAAGAGAGCTGGCTCTGGAAAGAACAACCATATACCAGCAGAACCTCAGACGCTATCATAGCCGGAAGGTTAATCCGAGAGTGTTCCGGGAAGGGGACCTGGTGCTACGCTTAGTGCAGCGCACTGAGGGGAGCCACAAACTCTCACCTCCATGGGAAGGACCTTTCATTGTGAGCAAGGCTCTACACAATGATGCCTACTACTTGATCGATGCACGGGAGTCAAAGAAGGGAAAGGCGGACAGGTCAGGACAGGAGACCAAGCGCCCATGGAACATAGCTTTGCTGCGTCCTTTCTATTCCTGAAGATGTGCTGTAAGGGGTTCCTTTTTGTACCTTATTTTCTATGAATAAAAGATGCCGGCACCTCGAATGAATCTCGGGGACTGCCTCTACCAGAATTGCATGCAATGTGTTTATTTTTTCAGTATACCGGTTTGGTTGTTGGACATTTTCTCTTTCCGGTATAGTAACGTGCTAAACCTACCGGAGTCTTCGACTTTGCTGCTGTCCGAAACCCGGCTTCATGGCAAGCAAGATAAACCGGAAGGATCTAAGCACGTGAAACACGCAAAGGAAAGTTGAGAACAAACAATCCGAAGAAAGTTTGACTAACCCCAGTTATACCGGTTTTTTGTGAAAAATTTCGAGTTATTTCTAAGTTCAAGAAAGTACTTGCTTGGCAAAAGAACTTTGTGACTCATACGCCAAAACACCCAGAGTGGTAGGCAGAGCCAAATCAAAACAACCAAGTGTGCATCAGATTGGATGCGGAAACAATTCCGGAGTCTTCACTGTGCAAGATCAAAGCAAACAATGAAGGGAAATTGCTAAGAGTAGCATACCAACATAACATAATAAGTTACCAGTATATCATATATGATACCGGTATAATAAAGTGTAGCACAACCAAAAGGACTTGAGTATTATCTTACATCAACCACCCCGACATACCGGGGGTGAATTTAATGAACATTGTTTTGAGACAACAGGTGTAGCAAGCAAACAGTGAGATAATTCAGGCGACAGGGGGCTGAGGGACAGCTTCGGGCGCTTGCTCTAGAGGGGCATCATCTTCAGGGGCCTCCTCTTCATCCTCGCTAGCATCTTCTGCCTCATCCTCGAATATTTCATCCTTGGTATCAGCCGGAGGAGGAATGAAGATGCTGGTGCGGGCAAACTGAGCGACCCGGTACGCGCGATCCTGGCGCTTGGCGGTTAAGGCCATATCTGTATCGGTAGGTGCCTTGCCGCGCAAGCTATGGAGGGCATCGAGGTCCAGCTCCTCGTACCAGGAGCAAACAACGCGGAGCGCTGCATCAGCTCCGGCACGGGAAGACGAGTGTTTCCACTCGCTGAACCTTTCACCGGCATCTTTTAAGCGTTGGGCGAGAAGCGTCAGGTTGGCCGGTACCGCTTCCTATGGCCACAGGATTTTGAAAATTTGCATGCCCACCTCCGGCAGATCGACCAAGTGCCGGTCCACAACTCTCATGTGGGAAATCCGAGCGGCCAGCGCAACAAGATGGTCGTAGGTGTTCCAGGGAGCATCCGGGTTGCTAACAGCGTGTTTAGCCCTGAGCTCTGTCACCCTCTTGTGCGCATGCGGCTGGGAGTCCGGGAAAAGCTCTGAAAGGAAAGAAAAAGAAGAAAAGGGAGCCGGTATAAGGACATACTGCCGGAAGGTATAAGCTTACAAGCAAAAGGAAAAAGACCAACCGGTCAAACTCAGCCTGGTCCGACGCGAGCAGGGCGTTCCGGTCCTGCTCCTCCTTCAGCAGCCGGGACTCCTTCTCCAACTCCTTCCGCAGTTGTGCGCTGACATCGGAGAAGTCCTTCAGCGCAGCCTCAAACTTAGCCTCGCCGGCAGCCTCGGCGTCCTTGAGCTCCCGCGCGTGCCGGAGTTCAGCTTGCATGAGCTTGTCCTTCAGCTCAGTAGAGATTTTTCTCCTGAGCATCCAGAGCCTTGCGGTGTTCGCAGGCCAGCTGCTCCTTTTCAGCTGTAATCCGGAAGAACAAGAGTTTAATAAAAAGAAACCGACAGGTTCAAGAAAGGCAAGACAAACAAGCAAGAAGGTTGTATCTTTAAGCGCAGAGAGCTGGGCGAACAGGTCCTCAACCGAGGCTTCCGGAAGGGCAGCTGTACAAGGAACTTGTGAATATAGATTGTCAAAAGCAACCGGTACAAAAAGAGGCCGGAGGCAGAAAAACTAACCTTGGCACTTGCTGTGGGCCTCGGAGAGGTACCGGTGCTCCCACAGAAGCTCCTCAAAGAGTTGCTTCCGGGTGTCCAGGGTGCCCTGTCCAAGTCAAAATTTCCGGTAAGGTTATGCCGGCGATTTGTTTCAAACAAGTTTCGCGCTAAGAACTGCGTGCTCAACCCGAAACTCGGGGACTGGCTATGCCGGTTTTTTGTTTCAAACAAGTTTCGCGCTAAGAACTGCGTGCTCAACCCGAAACTCGGGGACTGGCTATGCCGGTTTTTTGTTTCAAGAAAGTTTCGCGCTAAGAACTGCGTACTTAACCCGAAACTCGGGGACTATGAGGATATATCTATAAGTTGAGAGATTAAAAACCGGCATGGATTTAAAAGAGAAAGCTTTGAAGTTTAAGTGTGCAGCTTACCACCACATTGCCGCTGGCGTCGTGCCAGGCTGTGTCGAAGTCCTTGACGGCACGCTTGAGCCGGCTCAGGTGCTGCGCCGTGCTCCGCGGGCCGGAAGGGTCCACAACCGGAAGTTTGTCCTTGCCCAAGCCGCGGGTGACCGGAGACAGATCCGCGAGGTTCCACTTTTCTGCATACTCCAGCAGCGGGCCTAGGTTGACCTCGCCGCGGTTGAGCTCAGTGATCCGGCTCAGGTGAGCTGAGGCCTTCTCGCTGGCCGCAACGGCGGCGCGGCCGGCATGCAGCACTAGCGTCTGCGAGCCGGAAGGTGACGAGGTCGCCGCGGTGACCACTGTAGCGAGTTGCTGAGCGGTAAAGGCAGCGCCTTCCGGGCGAGGTGGCTCGGGGCGGCTGTAGGTTCGCCGTATGAAGGTGCCGGAGGAGGTGATGGTGCGTCCTTGGCCGGCGAGGGATCTTCCGGCGCTTCCTTGGCCGGTGGTGAGGTTGCCGGCACGGAAGGTTTCGGCACGGTCTTAGAGGGGGAGGCGGTGGCCTTCTTCTTCTTCTTTGGAGTGGGGGGAACTGGAGGTTCCGCCCGCTCAGCTTCTTTGGGGCCGGCGCCGATGTTGCTGGCGCCGGTGTCTTCGACTTCAGGAGGGGAAGTGAAATCCTCCTCCGCGCGGAAATCTGAAGGTTCAGGGGCCGCGCGCCCCAAACTTGTGTTGCCTCCCCGAGGGGAGGCTGGAGATTTGCCGGCACCAGAAGGTACCGGGCTTGTTTGAGGAGGAGGAGAGGTCCTGGCAGCGTCCTCAGGAGCTTCCGGCGCCATGCCCGGTGCGCTCCGAGAGAGGCTCAGAGGAGGCCTGAAAAATAAAAAGAAAGAGAAAGTTAGAAAGAGCAATGGAACAAGGAGAATCTCAAGCAAAAGAAACCGGAAGCTTACCCGGTAGCGACCGGCATCTTATACCGGCGCTTCCTGCTATAGGGCTTGTCGCCGTCCTTCTTCCTGGGGCGCTTGGCGGGGGGAGCTTCGCTGGGGCCGGCCTCAGGGGTAGGAGCCTTGTTCTTTCGCCCCCGGGAGGCCAGGTTGTCCAGGAACTCCTGTCCAACCTCGGCTTGCAGGGGAACCGCATGCTCCACGACCTGGGGGTTCGCACCGGCTGAGCGGAGATCTACAGAGAATCAGTTTGTAAAAAAACGGGTGAACAAAATACCTCAAGGATAGCGACCTTGTCGTCAGAACCGGAATCGTTTACCGGATGAGGAGTTGAGAAGTTACCGGGGTGCTTGGTGTGCGTCGGTCCCATCTTGTGCTTTCCCTTCAAATAGGGGTCCGGGTCGCAGTCGTCCTGGAAGCGCCGGTTGGGGGCGTAGGAGGCTTGCTCCTCCTTGCGGATCCGGCGGAAGTTCTGCGACACAGAAGAAACAAATCAGTATGAAAAAGAGAAAAGTCACAGGTACTCCGGTACAAGATCTTCTGGAGATCCCGAGATCTTACTTGGCGCGGAGGAGAATTGCTGCGGCTATAAGGAGCCAGCCCATATTTTCCGCTGGGCCTCAAAGTGTTTTGGCAGATCAACTTGGCCTTAAGGACCAAGTATCCGGCCTGACATCTTGCAGATTTTATGAGTGCGGCGCTGAAGGGGCAGCACCCGGCGCGAGAGGAAGGCCATGACCAGATCGTCCGCGGAGAGGTTGGTCTCCTTCTTGTTCTTCTCGACGAAAAGGGCGATCCGGATGGATTCCTTATCGTCCTTAGGATGGTGGAGCTAGTTCTTCATGCCGGGGGGCCCGGGTACATATTCCGGAAGGTTGATGAAGTCTTCCGGGCCACCGTTCCAGACGTAGAAGAAGGACCTCTGCCAGGTCGGGACAGACTCCAGACCGGAGAGTTTATAGAAGGAGCTCCCTTGGCGGGGCGAGAGAATGCAACCCCCGCACCGAACAAACGGCTTGGGTGCGGAAGTTTCTTATCTTGGATAGAATTCTTCCGGAGATAATAAAAAAAAAGATATTATCTACAGAGGGGGTCATACCGATGTATCCCTCCATGAATGTGGCGAAGGAAGAAAGATAGAAGATGGAGTTTCCCGGAAGGTGATGGGGCTGAAGTTCATAAAAATCAAGAAAGCGCCGGAAGAAATCCGACGCCGGAAGGCCTAATCCGCGCTCAAAATGAGCGGAAAAGACGACATATTCACCCGGTTGAGGCTCGGGCTGGCGGTCCTCGCCAGGTATGCGGCACCAAACCTCTTCCGGTATCCTCCGGGAGCGGTAGAGCCACTCAATCTCCGCCTGGGTCACGTCGGAGCCCATCCAGGCCCCGCGCATATAAGAGTCGAGGTTGATGGCGGAAGATTGGGCAGCGGCGCCTTGGCTCGAACTGCCGGCTTCTTTTCCTAGGTTATCGGTAACCTGAGCGGAGCTACCGGTATCCTCTTCAGTCTGGGCGAGGTCCGCCTCGAGCCCATCGGAAGCATGCTCAACCGGGATCTCCTCCCCGGAAGAAGTGCTGGGGGTCTCGCTGTGCTGACTGCTAGCGGGGGATTCCGAAATATATTCCTCAGAAGACATACTTCCGCAAAGTTCAAGATCTACCTACAAACTGGTTTCCCCAAACCTACTCCCTTGCGAAGATCTACGAGTAAGAGAAAAAAGCAAAAGAAAAGAAGGAATAAATACACTACCGGCCCGAGAGTAATGTGGTAAAGGGAGAAAGGTGCGTCGTCCGCGAGACTGACCTGAGGGCGGCAGTGGACGACGAAGGCGATGGTCCGCCGGAGCTTAGTGAGCTAGCTGTTAAGGGCGGTGAACGGAGAAGAGGAAGAAGGGCTTGCCGTACGGAGCTCTGCGCGGAAGAGGCGAAGAGGCTGCGGTGAATCTCGATGGGGCAGAGCTCTACGGAACTTCTTCGGGAGGTTCGTCGGAGAGCGAGCTCTTGGTGGCGAACAACGGCGAGAGGAGCGCAAACGGCGAGGGCTCTAAGTGCTCAGGAAGTGGGGAATGCGAGGAAGGAGACGAAAAGGAACTGCCGCGCCCATAAATAGGGAAAGAGTTCGTGGGCCGGAAACCGTTGGGCCCGCGGCGCTTCGCCTCGTGGGCTACCACGTGGCGCAGAGCTACGCGCGTAAAAAACAAGATGCCACAGGGAGGCCACAAGGATCCCGAACGGCAGCAAGGATCCGATGTGGCACATTAAATGCGAGCGCATAAGTCGAAGGGAGGTGACCCCTGGCACTGGCGCGTCAGAAACAGTGCGCATGTCTCTAACATGCACGGTTTCAGAGATATTCTCGACTTCGTCGAGGAAGGTTAATGGCAGAGCTACCGGAAAAGATCGGTATGAAGAGATGGGTCCGGCAGAGACGCCGGCAGGTTTTGAACTGGTTACCGGAAGGGTTAAACCGGTATGTTACGAAATGGGAACCTGGCATGGTCCGTCGGATAGGATCTGCCGGACTATACCAGCTTCGGGGACTAATGTTGGGGGGATGACCCCCGGTATGCCAAAGGCATGCCAAACTAGCCTTGTTTAGGCTGTAAAGGTACCGTTTTAAAGATTATTCCGGACAAGGAAGTTAAGTTCGTGGCTAAGTGAAACTATACCGGTATCCCAGGAGGGGTACACCGGAATAGGCTAAGAAGGTACCGGAGTACCGGCATAGGCTACACTGTAGCACGTCGGCAGTCTGGTCAAAGATTCCCTCAGGGACTAGAGGACAAGGATGAGCGAAGCACTTCAGCTTTAAACGAAGCTCGGAGGCCAAAGCAGAAGGTGACGTAAAAGCTACCGGAGGATGTCACCGTTCCTGATTAAAGGCATACCGGCGTCACCTGCTGCCAAAGAGGCTTTGTAAAGTAGTTTGTCTAGTCAAAGATGCCACTAGGGTTTCTTCCCCTGTAAGCCGCCCTCTCCCCTATATAAGGAGAGGGAGCACACCCCTGCGCGGGATGGTTCACCATCTAGCAATACAGAGATAGTGCTTGTACTGTGCTTCTTCAACCTCTGGCCAAGGCCAAGTTCTTCAATAAGATACCGGTAATCCATCCGGATTCCACCCTTGTGTTACCAAAACCCTCCCCCGAATCCTCTAGCGCACATTTGGCCCCAACTCAAGCCATCCCATGGCATCTGTCTGTTCACCACCACGACAGTAGCCCACCTACAGCCCCACATATATCCTGCTTTGCCGTGTTATTTGTTCTTATACCCTTGATATTCGCTTCGCTACATTCGTGCACTAGTCATCACTACAAGTGGTAAGCAATACTGATTCACTTTGGAGCGGTAGGATTTCCTTTTCTTATCAGTTTTGAGTGAGTTGTGAGAGTACCACCATATATTTTTGATTTAGTGCACTAACCTACTAACCATGTCTGCTAGTGATGAGAAAATTGTTAACCAGGAGAACAAGAACTCCGCGAATTTGATGACATGGAGGGAGTATGAGGCTCTTCGTAATGAGATGCGACGTGAATTCCGCACTCAGGATGATGATCTTAGGGGGACTGTTCAAGGGATCTCCCAGAAGCTGGATACTACATGTGAAGCCGTCACTACAATGAAAGATCAAATGACGGATATACAGCACAATCTTCTAGATTTGCGACTAGCTGTTGAGAATTTGACCCAACAACAAAAAGAAGAAGACGACGAAGATCCTGAGCTTCAAGATGATGCACCCAATGCTAATCGTGGTGCACCACGTGGTAATCGTCCTCGTGGGTTTGCCGAACTCCGACGTCCAGGTCGTGGGTTTGAGGAAGAAGATGGATTTGGTAAGCCTAAGTTTTCCATACCCAAGTTTGAAGGAGGTGCTGATGTTGAAGAATACCTCACTTGGGAGCTGAAGATTGAGAAGTTGTGGCGCTTACACAATTACACTGAAGATAGGAAGATCAAGCTTGCTTCTTCCGAATTTGATGGCTATGCATTGCGTTGGTGGGATCGATTTGTTAGTGCTCGCGAAGAAGATGGTGAACCGCCTATTATCACATGGCGTGCAATGAAGGCGGCAATGAATGATCGTTTTGTGCCCACTAATTATTTGCGCAATATATTTGATAAGTTGACCCTTTTGAGACAAGGTGTGAAGACTGTTGATGAATATTACATGGAGATGGAGATGCTAATGCAACGTGGTCGTGTCAAAGAATCCCTTGAGATGACAATGACTCGTTTTCTCAATGGTTTGAAGTATGATATCAAAGGCATTGTTCGTCATTACAGTTACACCACTATGAATGAGTTGCTACATCATGCAAGAGAAGCTGAATCACAGTTGGCTGACGAAGCTAAGGTGAAAGGCCGTACTACGGGAGCTGGGCAATTCATGCCTCGGGCACCCCCATCAACGGCGCCGACGCCATCTACGCGCTCTGCACCTTATTCTACTCCGCCTAGCAAACCGGTGTCCAATGTGTCCAACACAAAGAAGTCCGAATCTGCTGCAAGTACAAGTGGTTCTAGCATGTCTACTGCGCGCAACCACGATATGAATTGCCATACATGTGGTGGCAAGGGTCACTTTAGGAGGGATTGTCCTAACCGCAAGGTCATGATTGTTAATGAGGACAATGAGTACGAGAATGGAGATGATGTTGATCCAAATGCTCCAGAAGATGATGATTATGACAGTGATGGTGTAGATGCTTATCCGTCTGAAGCCCGCACTATAGTTGTGTCTCAGCGTGCTCTTCATGTGTTGCCTAGTGCATCTACTCAGCGCTGCAATTTGTTCCAAACAAAGGCTTTAGTTGGTCCTGACAAGGCTTGCAAGGTCATTATTGATGGCGGGAGTTGCCGCAATTTAGCAAGCAAGAAGTTGTGTACCAAGCTGAAGTTGAAGTATCTACCGCACCCGCATCCATACTATATTCAGTTGTTGAGCGACAATGGTGAGATGAAGGTAAACCACATGGTGCGTGTTGAGTTTGCGATTGGACCGTATAAGGATTCCATTGATTTTGATGTGGTTCCTATGACGGTGTGTCACCTACTATTGGGTCGGCCTTGGCTCTATGACCGTTCTGTGCAACACAATGGCCGTGCCAATACATATCACTTGGAGTTCAAGGGTAAGAAAATCAACCTACAACCTATGTCACCACAGCAAATTGTCAATGAATCTCGTCAGAAAGTTGAAGTAAACTTGGAGGATGCTTCTTTAGATAGGCGAGAGAATTGTAATGTTGTGAGTGATATAACGAAAAGTGAGAGAGTGAATTCCTTAGTCTCATTAGCCAGCAAAGAAGACATGAGAGAATTTAGTGAGGATCCTACAGCCATGCCTCTTGTGCTCTTGTACAGGGGTACGGTTTTGGTTTCTAACAACATGACCCCTCTTCCTCTTGGGGCATGTTTTGCAGGAATTCAGCGACGTGTTTCCGGAAGAGGTACCCGCAGGACTAACACCATTGCGAGGTATTGAGCATCAAATCGACTTGATCCCCGGAGCTTCGCTGCCCAATCGGGCACCATATAGAATGAACCCCGAAGAAACGAAGGAGATACAGAAGCAAGTACATGCGCTACTTGACAAAGGTTATATCCGCATAAGCCTTAGCCCTTGTGTTGTTCCTGTTATTCAAGTTCCTAAGAAAGATGGTACATGGCGTATGTGCGTAGATTGTAGAGCGATTGTCGAGGGTACTCCTCGGCAATGCCCTCCGATTGGGGCTTAGGGTTGATGGAATCCTGTAGGATGACACGAGACATCGGTTAACAGACAAGCGGGGAGAGCCATTTACCCAGGTTCGGGGCCCTCGATGAGGTAAAACCCTTACGTCCTGCCTGTATGATCTTGATTATGAGAATATTGGGTTACAATGGGGTGCCGAAGGTTTCGGCTCTGGTCTCGTCGAGAGGCTAAGTGCTACGGCGACCTAGCTCTAGACTTCTGGTGGCTAAAGTTGCTATGATGGATTCTGTCCCTCGGCAGCCCCTCTTCTGGCCTTTATATAGGAGGCCAGGTCTCAAGAGATCTGTCCGGGTACGACTAGGTTTACAATAGTCCTAGCTCTAAACTTTCCTTGTTCGGCTCCTCTCTTGTCTTGTTCGTCAAGGAATCCTCTCCTGCTCCGTCCTAGTGGCCCGCCTTGCCATCTAGTATCTTCATGGGCCTCCAGTTGGGCCGCACAGGATAGGGCAATGTCGGTTACCCGAAGGGTAATGCCCACGTCAGTAGTCCCCGAGTGTCTAGCCGAAGATATTTCGGGTAGAGACTAAAGCATGCCTCCACTAAATGATCTTCTCCTTGATTGTTCTTGTCCATCTTGTAATAGTACCATCTTCTTCTATCGGGTGCGCGTCCAGCGCTCCCGATGGGAGTAGCCCCCGAGTCTAGGTACGGATGCTTGCAATCCGTGCGTAGACTCAAGTTGTGCCACTCGAACATCTTCTTCTGCCGAAGTTCTTCTGCAAGTCTTCATGGGTCATCCGATACACTTGTACTGGGGCTCGTATTCTTCAGTAAAGTTTCAATGCGTAAAGGATATTGAGAAACGTGCCCAGCTTTGCTGGTTAACTGCCGATGGCAAAACAACGTTACCCTACACAGAATCAAGTCCCCGAGCATGATCCTGGAGTGCAAAAAAGTTTTACCCGGTGCGCGCTCAGCGCTCCCGATGGGAGTATCCCCCGAATCTGGGCACGAGTGCTTGCGGCCGGGTGCAGACTCGAGCTGAGCATTCCATCCTTTTCTTCAAATATTTCTTCACAGGAATATCTTCGAGTTCACGTTTTATCGGGCGCGCGCTCAGTGCTCCCGATGATTTTTGTATTTCTTCGGATGCTTCTGGAGGGCTTCATGGCGTCATTGATGACGCTACCACTGCTGTGGTTTGACTAACAAGACTTGACCTGACGGGCCCACCCTAGTTCTGCGTCGGCAGTTTTTAGGAAATGACCAGTGCATGCGTACTGACCGAGGCATCTCCTCGATTTTTGCACATCGTGGGAATAATGGGCCGCCAGTTCCGTTCTCCTCTTAGATGACACGTGTACGACCAGATCTGATCCTCCTCCCACGATGCCTATGGAGTTATGGCCACGATTTCCCATCAATCCCGTGGCATAAATAGGGGGCCTTCCTGTTGTTTTTACTTTTTACGCTTCCCACTGCTCATCTTTTCGCCCAACCTTTCCTTTCACCTCTGTTTCACCTCTCAAGAGCTCCAGGCGCCATGGGCAAGAAGAAGAGCGCCAGCGCTTCAGATGCGACGAAGGTCAGCCGCGATTGGAGCGCCTCCGCCATTTCCAACCGCGATGTGAACAAGTTGCGCGCTCTTGGTCTCATCTCCTCATCTGACGACGACATTCGTCTTCCGAGTCCAGTTCTCGCCCAAAGCCCCCGAGGGGCTTTACTGTTATGTTCGTCGCCTTTCTATTTCGCGGGCTTTCTCTTCCTGCCCACGAATTTCTCCGTTCCCTTCTTTTCTTCTACAGGATCCAGCTCTGGCAGCTGACCCTCCATTCTCCACCTTTCCATTTTTATCACCGTTTGTGAAGCCTTCCTCGGCATTGACCCCCACTGGGGCCTTTGGAGGAAGATCTTCTGCGTCAAGCGCCACAAGATAGCAATGCCCCCCCCCCCCCGTCGTCGGCGGCGTTGGCTTTGTTGTCAGAAAAGAAGTGGATTACTTTGACTACCCGATGAAGGAGTCTGTCCAGGGCTGGCGCAACAAATGGTTTTATCTGCGAGATATCCTGGTGTCTGGGTGGCGCTCCAACCTCCCTCCGTTCGAGGATGTTCTGGTAGCTCAGCCGAAGAAGTCATGGCGAAATGCCCTTTCTCCCGAAGAGAGGGTGACTGCCGACAAGTTGTTCGACTAGGTCGTAGATCTGAAGAACACGGGAGGCTTGACGATGTGCGGCACCGAGGTAGTCTCAGTGTTCTTACAACGTCGGGTGCAACCGCTTATGTCCCGGCCCCACCAGTTGTGGCTGTATTTTGGCAAGGACGTGTTGACGTCAGAAACCCCCTGGCGGGCAGAGACGGGCAACACAGTAGAGCCGGGAACAACTAGGGCTGCGGCTTGCCCCAGTCCCTCAGAGCGACGGCCCGCAAAGCCTCCTGGTCACACGTCCGATGCTATCGCAAGGGCGTGCCACCTGACCTATACCTGGTCAGGAAGGTGTGGATGATGCCTCGCTTAGTTTCCTGCATGGCATACACGTAAACATTAAATACGAGCCTCGATCGGCTCTCGAGTTATCCTCGTGAATCAGCTCAAAGAGCCGATCCACCCATGATTCGTACAAGGTGTCCGAATATATGGTGGTCCTGCTTGATCAAGATAAAGCTAATGAGATCTACGACGATTTAGGGTTTTCACCGCATAATCGGATGATCCTACTCACGATTGGGCATCGCGCTCGCGCACGGTGACCGTAAGCCGATCCTAGACAGGGCCTAAAAACCAACACGAGGTTGATCCCCGGAACATCCTTTCTAGGGCTAGCAAACGTCACCCTACACGCCGCTAGATCCTCCAACCCTTTGTAGGGCCTAACTATTGCGGATGTTAAACTAATCCTTGATGAACAAGGAGCAACCGTAACGGATCAGATCTACTAAACTATGATCAAGCGGGGTGCCGCCCCTACACCTGAGATAGGTGTAAGGGCGGCTAGATGTGCAAGGGTTGCATAACAAAAGCATGTAATTCGAAGAACAATGCTAACCCTAACACATCTAAGATAACTACGTTGCTCGCCATCAAAAAGGCTTCAACACGAGCAACGCATGAACAACGTGGGCAGGCTTGTGCTTGCCTAGATCGCAAGATGCGATCTAGGCAGCATGGTGCTTACCGGAGAAACCCTCGAGACGAAGGAGTTGGCGATGCGCCGAGATTTGTTTGTGTTGAACGTTGGTTGTTTATTTCATAAACCCTAGATACATATTTATAGTCCAGGGGACTTTCTAATTCAGGCGTGCACCTAACCATGCACGGGCTAAACTCTATCTGTTAATTCCAAACTAAGATGCAATCTACTATATTACAGATACACGGGCAATCTAGCCCAAACTCTTCGCGCAAGGCCGCTTCAAAGATGCTCCACGCGTGTAACCTTTAAGCCCATCTTCACTTACGGCCCTTCTCCTGATTTGGCCAAAATCTGGTGATAACACATGCCCCCCTGGTTTTGGTAATGATAATTTCAAAACCACTCTGTTTTTTCTTCGAAGGGTCATGTCGTGGCAGAGCAGAACCGTCGCAGAGTCTTTCATCATGATGACTTGCTTCCTCAACTTCTCTGCACGATTTAACAGTTTTGGCACCACCTCCTCGGAAACTGTTCGAGTATTAAATCTTTACTCCATCTCCTTTTATTTAGCCGCATCGAACAGTTCTCCTCTTCACCCCCTTCGCATTATCACTCCAAAAAGCCCTCCTCTGGCACCATGTCTTCTTCTTCTTCTTCTTCCCCCTCCTCTTCATCGGGTCTTTCCCACGTGTCCTCTCCCATCCGAGAGTCGACACCCGAGTGGGGTACACAGGCGGCGTATGACATCCTTGCCCCAACGGCGTGGGACAAAGAAGACCACGACTCCTCCATCTGGTCCGAGGATGACAAATCCTTAACTGACGGGGAGAGTGACCTCCGCTTCCTCGCTGACGGGGAATCGGAGGAGGAGAGCGATGACGATCGCTTCTCCTGGGCAGACTTCACCTCCTCCGAGGAGGAGGAGGAGGAAAAGGAGGAGGACAGCTCCTCCGACGAGCCCCCGGCCAAGCGCTTTTGCCCCTGGCCGGGGAACCTCAGTGACTGCGACAGCGACGATGACGCTGACGCGGAGGATGAGGACAACGAAGGCCCTGCCGGCGGCCGCTGGAGCAGTGACGACGAGCCGGCAGGGAGCAGCGCCGTCAGCGGCGATGACGGCGACGACGAGGGCAGCAATGGCCCGTAGATAGGATCCTAAGAATAGGATCAGCAGTAGTAGATGGGGCAATGTATCCCCTAGCAACTCCTTTTGAGAGCAATTTTGGCCCTTTGTGTAAGAAATCTGGCTATTAATGAAGAATTTCCCTTAATTTGATCTTGCCGATTCCTTGTATGCTAATTTAGCCGATTTCTCCTCATCCTGGCTTTGCCGATTGTTAGCTTAATCGATGTTCAATGAGCCGATGGCAACACATGGGTCCTTCATCATAACCTGCGGGACAGGCCAAATCAGTCATCCCTTCAAACGGTAGCTGCGAACCTAACTTGAATTCAGATCCCCAAACTTCCAACTGAACAGATCCGAACCGCAGTTACTGAGCGTAGTGCTGGATTTAACGGCAAAACTCCTGAAAAAATGGCTGATCTCATCATTAACTTTAGGCTTCAGACACTTTTCTGCCGAATCTCCCTCTTCCAGATCCTCGGTTGCTGAATCAACTCGAATGTCGAAGCTGCCACTTCTGCAGAACAGGTATCATTTGTCTACAGATCCCCTTGTGATAGTCTGCAGTGATGTTTATAATCCTGCTCTGTTTTCTTACAGCAACCATCTCGTAAAATAAAATTGAGATGCAGAGCCAGCCGATTTCAGCAAAAATCGGCTCCCTATAGCAAAGGATCCTTCAGGGCAAACTGCCCCCCGAGCCTCAGTCAGAGTGAGGACAGCAGTGAGCCGACCAACTCAGCCATCCTTGGTTTCCAACTTGTAGAGCGAGGCCAGCCGATCCCAACAGAATCGGCCCCCAAGAGCGAGAGAACCTTCGGGGTGAGCTGCCCCCGAGCTTCTTCGGTTCAATTCTTGCGCCTTGCTCGATCAGATCGGCTCATCATCTTTGGCAGGCCGATGCAACTTCCGGTGAGGATGTTTTGAATTTCTGATGCCCTCCAACACTTTGGACGTAACAACCTCTGAAAGTGACAGCTATCAAGTCGCCACCTTGGCCAAGCCCCCAGGCAGAAACGCCACAGCCGATTGCTTCGTCATCGGCTATTCTCATAGTCCTAGAAGAGATATGCTCCCTCCGTGGGCTCACCCTTAACCTGATCTACACGTCCATGCTGCTCTTGTTGTTGGTCAGGGTTGTGATCCCTCAGACTTGTTCCAGCTGATATTGCGGACAAACATTAGCGTCTTCAATGAGAAAACGGCAATTCTGGTCACCAAAACTGACGCTTCTGCTAGCACTGCTGAGCCTCTTGAGTCGATGACCATGCATCGGCTCTTTATCCTTAAGTCGATGTCTGCGCATCGGCTGTGTTTAAAAATTTTAAATTTTTCACGGCCGATTTACTCATATAACGGCACCCATACTTCATCAGAGAATATATCTTGAATTGCTTCAAACTTCGTATCCTCGTGTCTTGTCCCTCTAAGTGCCCCCCGAGCCGATTCTGTCAAGTAATTGATGGTATCGGCTCTTCAGGCATCCTCTGTTGGATCAATGCTGAACACAGGCAAAACGTATGTCGAGGATAATTTTTTGGCCGATTGCTAGAATCGGCCTCCTTTTCCATTGCAATGCTTGAAGATGGTTTGCAACTTCTCGGATTTCCGCTGTAGCTACGTGACATGCTTGAGATAAGACCTTTATTTTCCATTTTTTGGGGCCGATCGCAGGGATCGGCCTCGCCACGTACGTCCATTGTCTTGGACGTTGCTACGCTGTCCGGATTATGGACACCATGTTTGTATCAGCCGATGCCTCTGCATCGGCTTTCGTCTGTTTAGGGCGCCACACTTTCTTGGTAGGGCGCGCCTTTGTCTCCAATGTTTGCTGCATTTTCGCGGCCAGATCGGGCCGTGCCTTCCTCAACGTGTACAGGTACTGTGCCTCGGCTTCCTCTAGGTTTCGTAGCCGCTGCACTCTACGCTTCTGAGAATGGCTGAGTCCATCAGGGCACCACCTTGGTCGGTGATACCTATCTTCTTCTCCATCGGACTCCTCGAAGTCTTCTTCTTGAGATGACTCAGCTCGTTTATTCTGAGGTGGGAGAGGCCCTAGACGCTCGAACACTCGAAACTTCATTTGCCCTCCTCCTTTGCTGTCTGCATTCGTGCGGCGTTCTCGATTGTTGGCAATCGGCTCATCCCTGAGTTCCAGCAATGTTTGAAGAAAGGACAGTCCCAATGTCTATCCATGTCGTCTTGCTCCCTTGACCTCCCTCTAGCGTGACGATCATACCCGTCGTTGACTCCGTCATGCCGACGATACCTTCTGTCCTCTGCATCAGACCGACAATTTCTCTCACCATCTACGTCGTAGCGCCGACGTCGGTCGTACTGTTGCTCATATTTGTTGAGGAGATGCACGGAGAGTGGACGTTGATACCGCACGCTTCGCACTTCCCCCTCTGTCAGGTACCGTCTGTCATCATCTTGGGGCCGGTCGCGCGGATCGGCCTCCTCTTTATCCTTGCCACGGGAGTGGCTGCTTTCTGCTTCATCTTTGCCATGGCGGCTTGCAAGCCCTGCCATGTTGACACCAAAGGGGAACTCGGCTTGCATATGGAGTGGCTGAGATCCACCATGTTGTCGCCAGGCAACAGACGTGTGTTTTCATTGAGCTCGTTACCGTGCGAACGGGTCTTCTCAAAGGAGCCGATGAGTTCGGCTTCGAGGGTTCCCTTGATCTCGTCATGTTTCTTCTTGAGCTCATCAGGCAGATCCTCGCACTTGACCGGAGTGCTTTCCGCCATCTCGGATGCAGACGGCGATGTGGTGGATGTCGAAGGTTGTCCCACCGGGCGTGCCAGAATGTGTTGACGTCAGAAACCCCCTGGCGGGCAGAGACGGGCAACACAGTAGAGTCGGGAACAACTAGGGCTGCGGCTGGCCCCAGTCCCTCAGAGCGACGGCCCGCAAAGCCTCCTGGTCACACGTCCGATGCTATCGCAAGGGCGTGCCACCTGACCTATACCCGGTCGGGAAGGTGTGGATGATGCCTCGCTTAGTTCCTGCATGGCATACACGTAAACATTAAATACGAGCCTCGATCGGCTCTCAGGATATCCTGTGAATCGGCTCAAAGAGCCGATCCACCCATGATTCGTACAAGGTGTCCGAATATATGGTGGTCCTGCTTGATCAAGATAAAGCTAATGAGATCTACGACGATTTAGGGTTTTCACCGCATAATCGGATCATCCTACTCACGATTGGGCCTCGCGCTCGCGCACGGTGACCGTAAGCCGATCCTAGACGGGGCCTAAAAACCAACACGAGGTTGATCCCCGGAACATCCTTTCTAGGGCTAGCAAACGTCACCCTACACGCCGCTGGATCCTCCAACCCTTTGTAGGGCCTAACTATTGCGGATGTTAAACTAATCCTTGATGAACAAGGAGCAACCGTAACGGATCAGATCTACTAAACTATGATCAAGCGGGGTGCCGCCCCTACACCGAGATAGGTGTAAGGGCGGCTAGATGTGCAAGGGTTGCATAACAAAAGCATGTAATTCGAAGAACAATGCTAACCCTAACACATCTAAGATAACTACGTTGCTCGCCATAAAAAGGCTTCGAGCACGAGCAACGCATGAACAACGTGGGCAGGCTTGTCTTTGCCTAGATCGCAAGATGCGATCTAGGCAGCATGGTGCTTACCGGAGAAACCCTCGAGACGAAGGAGTTGGCGATGCGCCGAGATTTGTTTGTGTTGAACATTGGTTGTTTATTTCATAAACCCTAGATACATATTTATAGTCCAGGGGACTTTCTAATTCAGGCGTGCACCTAACCATGCACGGGCTAAACTCTATCTGTTAATTCCAAACTAAGATGCAATCTACTATATTATAGATACACGGGCAATCTAGCCCAAACTCTTCGCGCAAGGCCGCTTCAAAGATGCTCCACGCGTGTAACCTTTAAGCCCATCTTCACTTACGACCCTTCTCCTGATTTGGCCAAAATCTGGTGATAACAGGACGACAAGTCGAGGATCAGCTTAGCCGACCTGTCGGCTGATGAACTTCGCGACGAGGTGCGTCGTCTGACGTGCCTCAGCATGAAGGACAATATTGTTCTGACCTCCGCTCGTCCCCCATACGATCTCCGCCATCTTCCGGCTAAGGTAATTCTCACTGTTTTTCGCTTTTACTACTATCGTTGTGTTGTTCTTCACCCTTTTGCAGATTTTTCTCCTGTCGACAGGCCTCCACCATGGCTCAATGCTATCCTCCTACACCCGAAAGCAGTGTGGAACCAGAGGATAGTGATGATGACTCCGAGGAAACCGAGGACGCCCAACATGTCCTTGAGGATAGTGACGTCCAAGAGGATGAAGCTGCCGAGGATGATGCCCTCACCAGGAGCAGGCGGTGTAAACAGATAAACGAGGACCTTATTACAACGGCTGAATCAAGTCCTAGCGGGCAAGATAATGATGCCGATGAAACCGCATCGCCTCCCCCTGTTGTGAGAAGTTCGACATGCTTTTTCGCTGCCGAAGACGACCTGGACCTGTGAGCATCTATTTTCCCTTTGTAACTAATCCTTCTTTGTTCTGCATGCTAACCATCCTCTCTTTTCAAGCAGCTCTGATGATGATGACGACATTCCTCTTGCAAATAGGGCTAAGTTATTTTCTGGGAAGTCCGGGTCAGCTAAAGAATCGAACCCTTCGCCTGCCAAACCAACGCCGCCCTCAAGGACGACCGTGGAAAAGGTTCCGGTGTCGAAGGTTATCCCTTCTGGTAGTGCTCCCGCTTCGTCGGCTGCTCGTGACCATGTAAATGATTTTCTCGACTTGGCTTCTTTCTTTTCCGCTGAATTTCAACTGAGGTTTCTTGGATTTCTACCTTGCAGCCAATTTATGGCACAGTTGATGCTGTGGTAGATTTTGCCGAGAAATTCACCCGTCTGGAGTCTGAAAATGCTCATCTTTGGAAGACCATCAAGACTTCAGCTGACCAGGTGCTGGAGGCCAACAGGCTCGCAGCCGATGCTAAAAATGAAAACATCTTGCTGAAGGATGAACTGAAGAAGCTGAAGCAATAGATGAAAGACGAACAAGATGCCAGACGCGAGGCTGCGGTCGCGGCCGACGAGAAAGAAGGTGTCCTCCGTGAATCCATTGCGAATTTACTGGGTAAGTTCCTTGGCGCATAACCAAGTTTCTTATCTATCTTTAGTGCTTTCCTCCAAGTTGCTTATCTACCTTCTTCCAGGTGCTGCCGATATAACTATCAATCGGGCTCGCAAGCTTCGGGAGGACTCCATGTCTGATGCCCTGTCACTCGCTGCTGAGTCCAACGTCCAAATTCTTGGGCTTTTGCAAAAGACCAAAGGAGCGTTATCGAGGTTATTCTCGATGATCTTCCCAAAGATGAAGCAGGACAAGACTCTTGGCAAGATGGAAGATGCTTTCCTTGTCGACCCTTCTGAGCCTGTGGAGGTACTAAAGCGTCGTTCCCGTTTGTTTGGAGCGGTACTTACTTTCCACCTGCTGATGGGTCATGGGCTAGGCTCCGAACTAGAGAAGTTGTCTAAGGCATTGCCTGTAGATGACAATAATCGCCTAATCAATCTTGAGACCTTCAAACAATCAGCAGTAACATGTGATAATCAGCTCCTCAAGTTGGTTGATGAGGTGAAGACCAAAGCTGCGCCTGATGCTGCCCCTGGCTCATCGTCAGCTCTTCCTTGAATGAACACTTGCTCTGTCAGTTGTAACTAAGGCTTGATACAGTTTAACTCGACCTTGTTTTATTCTGGCTCTGTTGCCAGCACCAACAATTCTTTTGAATGTAATATATACACTCCCGTGCACCCGATGGGAGCTTATATTAATGTTGTTTCTGAATTGAGAATTGTGCTGCAGATTCCTTCGTCTTCTTCCCGTGCCGATCCTTTTGTAAATCCTTCGGCTAGTGATGAATCCGATCTTGTGCGTCGCTTGCGTGACCAAATATCCCGATTAAACAAAGATATTACCACCCTTCACGCGATGGTGGAGTTGGTGAAAAGAAAGAGCGAGATTGCAACTGCCGTAGAACAACATGCTCTTGATCGTCTCCGTGTTGCTACCGAAAGCTTGAGCTGTAAGTGTCTGCCCATCTGTTGATTTTTGAAGAAGCTTGAATATGCTTTAACTGATCTTTGTCTCTCAACAGTCGTAGCTTCCGATGAATCTGAGGAAAACAAGAGGATCCACGAAAAGATCGAGGCGATTACCGATGTCGCTCACCCGAGGCATGAGTTGTGGTCCCATCGACCGAAAGCTGTTACCGTGGCGAAATTTGAACATCGAGCAGAGAAGGTGCATTACTATTTCGAAAAGTTCCACGCTCTTCTCACGATGGTCTGGAAAACATTGTTTCCTCTTGACCAAGCACCCGAAACTCTGTCTGCTCTGTTTACTCGATTCAAGACCCCTAAAAGGATTCGACTGCTGGTGCGAAAAGAGCTCCTGGCCGGTGCTGAACTTGCTTTTGCTTCAGTGTTAGCGTGTCATCTGACCTTAGATCTGAAGGCCATAGCAAATACCAAAAGGAGTTTAGACCAGTACTATGATTTTGCTAGGGGTCCTGCGTATACCATCATCTCACGGATGGAGACAGGTATTGAGAGGGATCTGAAGGCCCGAGAGGACCAGGGAACCTTGCCATGAATTTACGTATCCATATGTATGTAATGACCTTGTACCTGCAAAGGGTAATTTTATATAAATTCGATGTGTGTTTTGCACACCATGTAGTGCTGGTGAATTTGCTAATTCGATTGATAATTTATTGTCGGGGGTGGCCGAGTGATCAATTCAGCCTTCCCACCCGACGACTCCGTTGTAATTGCAAGTTTTATTGCGGAGTGGATATGTAAGTTATGTAAGAGCGACACCCGTCGGGTAGTCGAGGGATTTAAACCCTTGGCTTCGTCACGCGATGCACCTGTTTGAGCCTTAATAGTACGTCCATTATCTGCAGCACTCGCGTATTTTCTCGAGGCTTAGATGGGTTGTTTGTGTGTCATTAACCTTAGCTCCCGATAGGAGTATTTAATTAATGACACCGTGTGAGCGTGTTTCTGGCATGCGCTCCCGATGGGAGTAAGAGCCAATGACGAGGGCCCCGAACAATTTGTTTGGATGATGAGACCTGGAACAATAAAAGGTAGAAAACCTGATCAGTCATTTTATTCATAACATAAGGCGAGCTTAAGAGCTGCCAAATAACAGGAGGGAAATAGTTATATCCTATGCGTAAAACCGTCGCAAATGTGCAACGCTCCATGGATTTTCAACATCTTTTCCCGAAGCTGGATTTTTGAGCCGATAAGCTCCTCCTGGTATCACTTTAGTGATGATGAACGACCCTTCCCATGGAGATTCGAGCTTCGAAGGTCTCTCTTGCTTCAACCGCAGTACCATATCTCCAACATTGAAGCTTCGATTGCGTATTCGTCGGCTCTGATAATTTCTTAACGCCTGCTGATACACCGTTGTTCTTGCCAAAGCAATGTCCCGAGCTTCTTCAAGGAGGTCCACGACATCCTGCAGCGCAATGTTGGAGGTAGCTTCCGTGTACGCTGTCACCCGAGGGGCTTCGAACCGAACATCGGCTGGCAAAACTGCTTCGGCTCCGTGTACCAATAAGAACGGGGTGTACTGGGTCAACCTATTGGGTGTAGTACATAAACTCCAAAGCACAGATGGTAATTCTTCAACCCAGGCTCCAGCCGCACCCGTAAGGCGTTTCTTGAGGACGTCCCCTATTAGACCATTGATCCTTTCCACCTGGCCGTTGGTCTGGGGGTGGGCCACCAATGCGAATTTTAGCTTAATGCCACTGACGTCGCAAAACTTCCGAAATTTTTTGGAGTCAAAATTAGTTCCATTGTCTGTGACGATGCTGTGGGGCATGCCAAATCGACAAGTTATTGTCCTGAAGAACTGGACGGCGGTTTCGGCTTTCTGATTTCGAACAGGTACTGCCTCGATCCACTTGGTGAACTTGTCGACTGCAACCAGTAGATACGTGTGACCTCCGGGCGACGATCTCGGCAGCGGTCCAACTTGATCGAGTCCCCATTGAGCGAAGGGCCACGCTAGAGGTATCGTCCTCAGATCTGTTGCGGGAGCGTGTGGTTTTGGTGAGAAACGCTGGCAGGGGTCACACTTCGTAACCAGGTCTCGAGTGTCCGATGCCGCCGTTGGCCAATAAAATCCTGCTCTGAAGGCTTTTGCCTCAAGGGCTCTGCTGCCTGCGTGGTGTTCGCAAGTTCCCTCGTGTATCTCGCGTAGCAGTGCCTTTCCATCGTCGATGATGATACACCTTTGGAAGATACCAGAGATATTACGCTTGTAAAGTTCTCCATTTACCACAGTAAAGGCCTTTGACCGTCTCACGATTCGCCTTGCTTCCACCGGCTCCTCAGGTAACTGCTGCTCTATCAGGTACGCTAGAAATGGTTTGGTCCACAGTGGTTCGAGGAGGAGGACCTGTTCTGCGGACCGCGGTGGAGATTCTTCGACAGCTGGCTGCATGCTCGCCTCTGATTCATCAGCCGACGATTTCGGAGGTGTCGATACTTTCTCCTTTATCGATCGCTGAGTGATAACTTCATAAAATACTCCGTCTGGAATGGGGGAGCACATGGATCCAATGTTCGCCAGGGCGTCGACTTCCTCGTTACTAGCTCTGCCGATATGTTTAAGCTCGCATCCTTCAAATTTGGCTTCCATATTCTGGTATAGTTGTTGGTAGGCGATCATGTTGTCACTGACCGCGTCACATAAGTTCATCGACTGCTGTACTACCAGGTTCGAGTCTCCATAAATTTCCAAGCGAGTGGCTTCACAAGCCTTCGCCATCTTCATTCCGTGCAACAGCGCTTCGTACTCTGCTTCGTTATTTGTCGGCAGGGAGAAGTCCATACGTAGGATGTACTTCATCTTGTCTCCTTGCGGTGATATCAGTATCACTCCTGCTCCTGCACCTGTACTCCGCTAAGATCCATCGAAGTACATTGTCCATGAACCCGACATGTTGGGTGCTGCCGGTGTTTGCGAGTGGATCCAGTCTGCCACAAAATCTGGGAGGACTTGAGATTTAATCGCCGTTCGGTTGACGTAAGTTATGTCGTGTGGCGCTATCTCGATGGCCCATTGGGACACTCGACCCGTGGCTTCTGGGTTAGTGAGTATATTCTTCAACGGTGCCTCGCTTACGACGATAATTGGGTGCTTGATAACCCACAAGTATAGGGGATCGCAACAGTCTTCGCGGGAAGTAAAACCCAATTTATTGATTCGACACAAGGGGAGACAAAGAATACTTGAAAGCCTTAACAGCGGAGTTGTCAATTCAGCTGCACCTGGAAACAGACTTGCTCGCAAGAGTTTATCAGTAGAAACCATTTTATAGCAGTAGCAGTGGTGAAATATCAGCAGCAGAGTAACAAAGACATCAGTAGCGATTATAGTAAACAGCAGGATTAAAATACTGTAGGCACAGGGATGGATGAACGGGCGTTGCATGGATGAGAGAAACTCATGTAACAATCAAGGCAGGGCATTTGCAGATAATAATAAAACGGTATCCAAGTACTAATCAATCAATAGGCATGTGTTCCATATTTAGTCGTGCGTGCTCGCAATGAGAAACTTGCACAACATCTTTTGTCCTACCAGCCGGTGGTAGCCGGGCCTCTAGGGAATCTACTGGAAATTAAGGTACTCCTTTTCATAGAGCACCGGAGCAAAGCATTAACACTCCGTGAACACATGTGATCCTCATATCACCGCCTTCCCCTTCGGTTGTCCCAATTTCTGTCACTTTGGGGCCTCGGGTTCCGGACAACAATACATGTATACAACTTGCAGGTAAGATCATAAAGCAATGAATATCATCATGAATTGATAACATGTTCAGATCTGAGATCATGGCACTCGGGCCCTAGTGACAAGCATTAAGCATAACAAGTTGCAACAATATCATAAAAGTACCAATTACGGACACTAGGCAGTATGCCCTAACAATCTTATGCTATTACATGACCAATCTCATCCAATCCCTACCATCCCCTTCAGCCTACAGCGGGGGAATTACTCACACATGGATGGGGGAAACATGGCTGGTCGATGGAGAGGCGTCGGTGGTGATGATCTCCTCCAATTCCCCGTCCCGGCGGAGTGCCAGAACGGAGTTTCTGGTCCCGAGACGGAGTTTCGCGACGGTGGCGGTGTATTGGATGGTTTCTGGCGACTTCGACTTCTCGTCTCGCGTTTTTAGATCGAAACCCTTAAGTAGTCCAGAGGAGGGCGTCGGAGGCCAGCCGAGGTGGCCACACAGTAGGGCAGCGCCCCCCTCCTGGGCCGCGCCGGCCTAGTGTGTGGGGGCCTCGGGCCTCCACCTGGCTTGCCCTTCTGGCTTCGTAATTCTTCTGGAAAAATAAGACCTTCGACATAAATTCCGGGGATTTTCCTGAAAGTTGGATTTCTGCACAAAAATGAGACACCAGAGCAATTCTGCTGAAAACAGTGTTAGTCCGTGTTAGTTGTATCCAAAATACACAAATTAGAGGCAAAACAATAGGAAAAGTGTTCGGGAAAGTAGATACGTTTTGGACGTATCAACTCCCCCCAAGCTTAGCTTATTGCTTGTCCTCAAGCAATTCGATTAACAAGCGAGTGCGATAAAAGAACTTTCACGAACACATTTGTTCATATGATGTAAATATTCTCATGATATGGCAAGTACTTAAGCAATTCATAATAAGATACATGCAAATAAAATCATCTAACAGCTATGTCAATCATGGGAAAGGTACCAACAAATTAACAATAACAATCATGAATCATGTCTATCAGCGGGATTGCAATGTTCATAAAAGGATATGATAAAGTGGTATCTCGCTTGCCCGTATTTGTACAGCAAAACATAAATGCTCGGGCACCTTTGAAGTTCATGGAGAGATTGGAAGTAGAGATTCTCAAAGATAAAAGCATCAAAGTTATACCACAATTAATCTCATTTTGGGACAAGCATATTATACTAAGAATGACACTTGTGCTCTCAAGAAGGTGCTCAAAGAAAGGATGGAGACTTAATTGTAAAAATAAACGATTGACCCTTCGCAGAGGGAAGCAGGGATTAACATGTGCTAGAGCTTTTCATTTGTAAAACAGGAGTAAAATTATTTTGAGAGGTGTTTGTTGTTGTCAACGAATGATAGTGGGTACTCTAACTACCTCGTCAACCGGACTTTCAAGAGCGGCTCCCATGAAGGACGTTATCTCTACCAGCAAGGTAAATCATCCCTCTTCTCTTTTGTTTACACACGTACTTTAGTTTTATTATGGATGACACTCCCCCCAACTTTTGCTTACACAAGCCATGGCTAACCGAATCCTCGGGTGCCTTCCAACAATATCATACCATGGAGGAGTGTCTATTTGCAATTTAAGTTGCTTACTGATAAATCAGGGCAAAACATGTGAAGAGAATTATTAATGAAAGTTGCTTAATTGGGGCTGGGAACCCCGTTGCCAGCTCCTTTTGCAAAATTATTGGATAAGTGGATGTGCCACTAGTCCATTATGAAAGTCTGTCAGGAGTAAATGACAAGATTGAAAGATAAACACCACATATTTCCTCATGAGCTATAAAACATCAACACAAATTGAGAAGTATTTTGAAGGTTTAAAGGTAGCACATGAGAATTTACTTGGAATGGTTTGAAATGCCATGCATAGGTATTTATGGTGGACACTTTAGAATAACTTGGTTTTCAGGGGTTTGGAAGTACGAACAGCGTTCCCGCTCAGTACAAGTGAAGGCTAGCAATAGACTGGGAAGCGACAATCAAGAGAGCAGTAACTGTCATAATCATGTTTGCGACAAAATAAATTAACGGAGGCATAAAAGTGATACAATAACTCTGAGGTAAAGTAGATCATCGAGGCTTAATTGACTTTTGTTCAGTCATATGCATGCGTGAGTATGTGCCAAGTTGATTCAAGTGAATTATTCAGAGGAGGATACCACAATGTCATACCTATCTATGAATAAAGCAATGCAAGCAAATATTTATGACATGCTACTCATATTAATAAATTGGAGCTAAACATGAGAGATCATGAACTACTAGACTTTCTTAAATGGCATATACCTCACATGAACCAACTAAGCATGCTCACATGGATGGGTATATGTACAAAAATGAAAACAAATAGAGTTCATACCAGCCTCTCACCACAGTCGAATTGTCGTAGATCGTCATTATTGCCTTTCACTTGTGTAGCTTGAATAATATGGAATGAAAACCAAGCTCCAGCCACCGAAGACCATTAAACTCATAATGAACTTTACAAAACCAAAGAAGAACAGCAAATATTTTTGGTGTTTTCGAATTGGAAACAAGAACGAAAGGAAACAAGCAAACATAACAAAATCTTTTTGGATTTTCTTATAGCAAACCAACAATAGCAAGCAAAGCAAAATAAAAGCAAGAATCCAAAATAAACAAGTGGTGAAGAGAAACAACAGAAATATTTTTGGTTTTTTTGTGTTTTAGGAAAGAAACAAAGCAAAAATAAGAGAATGAAAACTAAAAGAGTCACATAAACACGAAGCAGCAGAAATTCGTCAAACTTGACAGCAGTACAGTAATCGATTTTTAAGAAATTCTTCCGCTGCTCAACTCGAAAAGTGTTCAACTAATGAAAGTTAGATAATAACCTGGGGAACATGCACAAAAATTGGCTTCGCAAAATAACGTTCTGGCTGTTTTTGAGAATTTTTTTGGTATCAGCCCAAAATCTGTTTTCAATCAGCACTTCCCCAAATATCATCTCCCTCTTATTAGAAAACCACTTCAAGTAACTAAACAAGTATGTACAAGTATCCAGCAACTATAATATGCAAAGAATGAGTGATGCCGGTATACCTCCTCCCAAGCTTAGGCTTTTGGCCTAAGTGGAGATCAACCCCATGGTGCCCATGAAGTAGCACCTTCGTAGTACGACGAAGATGGGTCCGGGTACGTGCTGGAAGAAGCACCCGGATACATGACGGTGTAGTCGTAGGAGGGCTCGGCGTCCTCGGAGTCATGCTGCTGGTGGAAGCCATGTATCTTCAGCTGCTCATCCACCTCCTCCTTAGAGCGCGACCATGGTTCCCTGTGAATACTGAACAAATCTGGCTGCGGCAATGGAACTTCCCTCTCTTCCCCGTCAGCAAACAACATTCTATAGACAATATTATCTAAACTAGAGTCAGCTGTAACAAATTGATGACTCTTCATAGCAGCAATATCAAGTCTTATAGGAGTTATTTTCACATCGAGTAGGGTCAAGAGGAAGATCTAGATGTGCTAAAATGCGCGATGCAATAATTCCTCCAAAAATAGGCCCCTTGTTAGACAAGCGGCGAGCAACAAGAGCACCAAGATGATAAGGTGTCTCTCCAGTGAGTGCGAGGAATTAAGAAAGCAAGATGGTAACTAGAAATATTGCTAGTGTTCTCCCTACCAAGAATGCTAGTAGCAAGGTAATAAGCAAAATACTTAATAGCAGGGAGTTGAATGTTTCTTATCTTGCCACGCTGAATGGTGCGACAATCATCATTGGTGATTCCTCGATAGAGCTCCACCAATTCCTTGGGATTGCTCTCGATCTTCTTTGATGTACCTACAGGGGCAATATCCAATGCAATACAAAAATCTTTCAACTTCATAGTAATAGGATCATCATAAATCCTGAATGTAACTGATGGTTGGTAGTGTTTGTTGTTGAACTGAAAGCTCTCAACAAAGATTTTAGTAAGCATGTAGTATTGATCCCTCTCATCCTCCATGTAGGCGGTTAAGCCCACATTATTGATGAGGACCAAGAAATCATCTAGCAACCCTGCATTACTCAAAAAGTCATAACATGGAAAAGATGAAGCGTTAGGGACTCCATTGTCCTCTTCGGCTTCGAAGCTCGGTGCGGTGACATCCTCATTATAAGACTGATACGTCCCAAACGTATCTATAATTTCTTATGTTCCATGCTACTTTTATGATGATACTCACATGTTTTATACACATTATATGTCATATTTATGCATTTTCCGGCACTAACCTATTGACGAGATGCCGAAGAGCCGATTGTTGTTTTCTGGTGTTTTTGGTTTCAGAAATCCTAGTAAGGAAATATTCTCGGAATTGGACGAAATCAACGCCCAGGGTCCTATTTTTGCACGAAGCTTCTAGAAGACCGGAGGACTTACGAAGTGGGGCCACGAGGTGGCCAGACACCAGGGCGGCGCGGCCTGGGCCTTGGCCGCGCCGGCATGTTGTGTGGGCCCCTCGTGTGGCCCCCTGACCTGCCCTTCCGCCTACATATAGTCTTCGTCGCGAAACCCCTAGTACCGAGAGCCACGATACGGAAAACCTTCCAGAGACGCCGCCGCCAATCCCATCTCGGGGGATTCAGGAGATCGCCTCCGGCACCATGCCGGAGAGGGGAATCATCTCCCGGAGGTCTCTTCTTCGCCATGATCGCCTCCGGATCGATGTGTGAGTAGTTCACCCCTGGACTATGGGTCCATAGCAGTAGCTAGATGGTCGTCTTCTCCCCATTGTGCTATCATGTTAGATCTTGTGAGCTGCCTATCATGATCAAGATCATCTATTTGTAATCCTTCATGTTGTGTTTGTTGGGATCCGATCAATATTGAATACTATGTCAGGTTGATTATCAATCTATCATATATGTTATTTATGTTCTTGCATGCTCTCCGTTGCTAGTAGAGGCTCTGGCCAAGTTGATACTTGTGACTCCAAGAGGGAGTATTTATGCTCGATAGTGGGTTCATGCCTCCATTAAATCTAGGACAGTGACAGAAAGTTCTAAGGTTGTGGATGTGCTGTTGCCACTAGGGATAAAACATCGATGCTTTGTCTAAGGATATTTGTGTTGATTACATTTGTTATCACCAGAATTTGACCAAGTCAGAGGTGGGCCGCGATCAAGATGGACTTGAAGAAATATATATATAGAAGGAATACGTGAATCGGCCTTTTATACCAAGTTGGGCTTAATTGCTCGTGTATCTGTAACATATTAGATCGCATCTTAGTTTAGAGATAGAATCTTACTCGTGCACGGTTTAGTGCACGCCCACATTAGAAAGTCCGCTGGACTATAAATATGTATCTAGGGTTTATGGAATAAACAACAACCAACGTTCAACCACAAACAAATCTCGGCGCATCGCCAACTCCTTCGTCTCGAGGGTTTCTACCGGTAAGCATCATGCTGCCTAGATCTAGGCAGCACAAGCCTGCCTACGTTGTTCACGCGTTGCTCGTACTGAAGCCTTTTTTATGGCGAGCAACGTAGTTATCTTAGACATGTTAGGGTTAGCATTGTTCTTCATGTTACATGCTTTCGTAGTGCAACCCTTGCATGTCTAGCCGCCCTTACGCCTATCTTAGGCGTAGGGGCGGCACCCCGCTTGATCATAGTATAGTAGATCTGATCCGTTACGATTGCCCCTTGTTCTACAAGGATTAGTTTAATATCTGCAATAGTTAGGCCTTACAAAGGGGGGGAGGATCCAGCGGCACGTAGGGTGTCGTTCGTTGGCCCTAAGCAGGATGTTCCGAGGATCAACCTCGTGTTGGTTTTTAGGCCTTGTTTAGGATCGGCTTACGATCACCGTGCGTGGCCGCGAGGCCCAACCTGGAGTAGGACGATCCGATTATGCGGTGAAAACCCCACATCGTCGTAGATCTCATTAGCTTTACCTTGATCAAGCAGGACCACCATATATTCGGACACCTCGTCCGAATCATGGGTGGATCGGCTCTTTGAGCCGATTCACGGGATAACTCGAGAGCCGATCGAGGCTCGTATTTAATGTTTACGTGTGTGCCCTGCGAGGAAACTAAGCGAGGCATCATCCACACCTTCCTGACCAGGTATAGGTCGGGTGGCACGCCCTTGTGATAAACATCGGTGCGTGCGACCGAAGGCTTTGCGGGCCGTCGCTCGGAGGGACTAGGGCCAGCCGCAGCCCTAGTTGTTCCCGGCTCTACGGTGTTGCCCGTCTCTGCCCGCCAGTGGGTTTCTGACGTCAACACATTCTGGCACGCCCGGTGGGACCGTCGACGACATCCACGACATCGCCATCTACATCCAAGATGGCGGAAGACACTCCGTCACATACGCGGATCTGCCTGATGAGCTCAAGAAGAAGCATGACGAGATCAAGGCAGTCCTCGAAGCCGAACTCATCGGCTCTTTCCACAGAACCCATTCCCAGGGTCAACCAGGACACTTGTTCAGCATCAACATGGCAGGGCTTAATTGCAAGCCGCCACGGCAAAGACGAAGCAGAAAGCAGCCACTCCCGTGGCAACGATGAAGGGGAGGCCGATCCACGCGACCGGCCCCAAGATGATGACAAGCGGTACCTGACAGGGGAGGGAATAAGACGCGTGCGGTATCAGCGTCCACTCTCCGAGCACCTCCTCCACAAATATGAGCAGCAGCACGACCGACGTCGGCACTGCGACGTAGATGATGAAAGGAATTGTCGGTCTAATGCAGAGATCAGGAGGTACCGTCAGCATGGTAGGAGCGATGACGGATACAATCGTCGCGCTGAAGGAAGGTCAAGGGGGCAGGATAACATGGATAGGCACTGGGACTGTCCGTTCTTCAAACATTGCTGGGACTCAGGAATGAGCCGATTGCCAACGATCGAGAACTGCCCAGAGTGCAAACAAAGGAAGAAGGATGCTACCATCGTGTCCGTGTTCGAGCGTCTGGGGCCTCTCCCACCTCGGGACAAGTATGCTGAGCCCGCTCGGGTAGAAGATCTCGAGGAACTACAGGACGATGATGAAGAAGATAAGTGTCATCGGCCCAGGTGGTGCCCTGATGGGCTCAGCCGTTCCCAAAAGCGAAGGGTTCAGCGTCTGCGTGGGTTGGAAGAAGCTGAAAGATTGTACCTGCGCACGCTAAGGAAGGCACGGCCTGATCTGGCCGCCAAAATCCGGCGAGCCCCGGATGAAGAGGGTCGGCCACAAAGAAAGGAGTGGCGCACCAAGCGAGAGGAAAGCCGATGATGATACATCGGCTGGCACAAACATGGTCTTCATTCTTCCATCGGAGTTTAGCGCTCCAAGGTTATATGAAGCACTCGTGGCGCAATTAGATCGCGGCCCACGGCCGGTCATCTTTGAGAAGCCAAAGGAAAGGAGTTACGGGCATCCGAAGGCCACATGCGTGCGAGGTTACATCAATGGGCAGCTCTGTCAACAAGATGTTGGTAGACACCGGAGCGGCGATCAACATTATGCCATACTCCATGCTACGTCGGTTGGGACGCTCCAGCTCGGATCTGATCAAGACCAACGTAACACTGAGCGATTTCAACGGCCAAGCATCTGACGCGCAAGGTGTTCTGAATGTGGATCTGACCGTAGGAAGAAAAACTGTCCCTACGACGTTCTTTATCGTCGACAGCAAGAGTACCTACGCTGTCCTACTAGGGAGGGATTGGATCCACGCCAACTGTTGCATTCCATCCACAATGCACCAATGCCTGATACAGTGGGATGGAGATGAAGTGGAAGTCGTCCGTGCGGATGATTCAGTCGAGGTTTCAACAGCCGGCATGGACATTTGGGAGACATCAGGCCAAGAGCCGCTCTCAGGTATCAATTTGGACGACTGTGAGCGCATCGACGTGACAAAGAACGGGGTTAGGCTGGTTTTATCCACCGGCCTGACCATGTAACAAAAGCAAATGTCGATGGATAAACGTGGCGAGACCGATCCTTGTGATCGGCCCCAAAAATATTTGTGAAGGGACATCACAAAACCTTCACCGAGAAAGCAATGGGAGGCCGATTCTAGCGATCGGCCAGAATTATCCTCAACATCCAGTCTGCCTAGGTTCAACGCATGATCCAACAGAGCCGATACCATCAATTCTCTTGACAGAATCGGCTCGGGGGGCACATAGAAGGATAAAACACGAGGAAAAGCAGTCTCATCCTTTGATGATGGATATTGGAGTATGGGGGCCGGTACACAAGTCGGCCGAAAAAATTCGAAAATTTTCGAGCATAGCCGATGCGCAGACATCGACTTAAGAATCAATGGAGCAGGGGGTGGATCGTCCCTTCAAGGACCCCTAGTTCCCATTCGCAAGTCCCCAAGATCGGCGGAGTGAGAACCGCCGATGATTACGCCATCGGCTGCCACGTTTGACTCAGTAACTGTCACTTCCAGGAGATGTTGCGCCCAGAGTCTGGAGGGCGTCAGAAATGCGAAGACGTTCTCACCAGAAGTTGCTGCAGCCTGCCAAAGATGATGAGCTGATCTGATCAGCAAGGCGCAAGGATTGGACTGAAGGAGCTTGGGGGAGGGCGGCTCGCCCTGAAATTTCCTCACTCTAGAGAACCGATTTTGTTGAATCGGTTGATACTGCGTTGCGAGTTGGAAACCGAGGATGATCGACGTGATCAGCTCACTGCTATTCTCGCCCGACTGAGGCTCGGGGGGCAGCTCACCTTGAAGGTTCTCTGCTCTGGGGAGCCGATTTCGTTGGAATCGGCTAAACTCTGCATCACAACTTACCTAAGAATGGTGCTAATGTTGCAAAGTTATCATAGCCTGCTGGATCGGCTGTATAGACTCTCGACGGAAGGAAGGTGATCGGCTGGTGGCCCTGCAGGATAGCTCTCTTGGACGAGGTTGAGCCCGCCCCGAAATATCAATGGTCTGGGGACCGATTTGTTGGGATCGGTAGATACAGCGCCACAGTTGGAAGCTGGTGATGGTCCATTCTTTATCCTCGCCTTGGCTGAGGCTCGGGGGGCAGCTCGCCCTCGAGGTTTAACCGATTTTGTCGAAGTTGGCTCACTCTTCGTGACAGCACGTTCGAAAGACAGCGATTATTGCAGAAGGAAGTTGCCGGAGCTGAGCGAGCAGAATTCGGAGAGGATAATGCGGCAGAAGAATGTCTGAAATTTAAAGTTGATAAGGAGACCTGACATTATTTCAGGAGTTTTGCCGCTAAATTTAACATGCCATCTTGAGAGATCTGCATTTACAACTCCTAGGATTTGCGCGATTATGGCTTGGCCTTGTTTGACAAGGAGTTTGGGTCCGGGTGGATCTATCTCGAAGTCTATCGTGAGAGACCGATGCGATGCCATCGGCTTGTTGGGCATTGTCCAGATCGGCAATCGGCAGAATCAGAACGACGGACAATCGGCTAAATTATCATAAAGGGAATCGGCAAAATCGAGTTGGGGAATTTCTTCATTAATAAGCCAGATTTCTTACATAGAAGAGTTGATTGCTCTCAAAAGGAAATACTAGGGGGATACATTGCCCCGTCTGCTACTGCTGGCCCTATGCTAAGACCCTATCTAGGGGCCGCCGCTTCCCTCGTCGTCGTCGTCGCCGTCATCACCACTGCCGGCGCTGCTCCCTACCGGCTCGTCATCGCTGCTCCAGCGGCTGCCGGCGGGACCCTCGTCGTCTTCATCCTCTTCGTCAGCGTCGTCGTCACTGTCGACGTCGCTGAGGTTTCCGGGCCAGAGGTGGCGGCGTTTGGCCGGCGGCTCGTCGGAGGAGCTGTCTTCGTCCTCCTCCTCCTCTTCCTCCTCCTTCACCTCCTCGGAAGCGGTGAAGTCTGCCCGAGAGATGCGATCGTCATCGCTCTCCTCCTCCGGTTCCCCGTCGGCAAGGAAGCGGAGGTCGCTCTCCCGTCGGTCGGGGATTTGTCATCCTCGGACCCGACGGAGGAGTCGTGGTCCTCTTTGTCCCACTTCGTTGGGGCGAGGATGTCGTACGCCGCTTGCGTACCCCACGAAGGCGTCGACTCTCGGATGGGAGAGGACACGTGGGAAAGATCTCGATGAAGAAGAAGAGGAAGAGGAAGAAGACATGGTTGCGGGGAGGGTTTTTGGAGTGCTAATGCGGAAGGGGTGAAGGGGAGAACTGTTCGATGCGGTTAAATAAAAGGAGATGGGGGTTTTAATTTTCGAGCGGTTCTCGAGGACATGGTGCCAAAACTGTCAAATCGTGCGGAGAAGTTGGGAAGGCAAGTCGTCATGATGAAGCATGCTGCGACAGGTTCTGCCCTGCCATGACACGACCCCTCGGAGGAAAAAACAGAGTGGTTTTAAAATTATCATTACCAAAACCAGGGGGGCATGTGTTATCACCAGAATTTGACCAAGTCAGAGGTGGGCCGCGATCAAGATGGACTTGAAGAAATATATATATAGAAGGAATACGTGAATCGGCCTTTTATACCAAGTTGGGCTTAATTGCCCGTGTATCTGTAATATATTAGATCGCATCTTAGTTTAGAGATAGAATCTTACTCGTGCACGGTTTAGTGCACGCCCACATTAGAAAGTCCGCTGGACTATAAATATGTATCTAGGGTTTATGGAATAAACAACAACCAACGTTCAACCACAAACAAATCTCGGCGCATCGCCAACTCCTTCGTCTCGAGGGTTTCTACCGGTAAGCATCATGCTGCCTAGATCGCATCTTGCGATCTAGGCAGCACAAGCCTGCCTACGTTGTTCACGCGTTGCTCGTATCGAAGCCTTTTTGATGGCGAGCAACGTAGTTATCTTAGACATGTTAGGGTTAGCATTGTTCTTCATGTTACATGCTTTCGTAGTGAAACCCTTGCATGTCTAGCCGCCCTTACGCCTATCTTAGGCGTAGGGGCGGCACCCCGCTTGATCATAGTATAGTAGATCTGATCCGTTACGATTGCCCCTTGTTCTACAAGGATTAGTTTAATATCTGCAATAGTTAGGCCTTACAAAGGGGGGGAGGATCCAGCGGCACGTAGGGTGTCGTTCGTTGGCCCTAAGCAGGATGTTCCGAGGATCAACCTCATGTTGGTTTTTAGGCCTTGTTTAGGATCGGCTTACGATCACCGTGCGTGGCCGCGAGGCCCAACCTGGAGTAGGACGATCCGATTATGCGGTGAAAACCCCACATCGTCGTAGATCTCATTAGCTTTACCTTGATCAAGCAGGACCACCATATATTCGGACACCTCGTCCGAATCATGGGTGGATCGGCTCTTTGAGCCGATTCACGGGATAACTCGAGAGCCGATCGAGGCTCGTATTTAATGTTTACGTGTGTGCCCTGCGAGGAAACTAAGCGAGGCATCATCCACACCTTCACGACCAGGTATAGGTCGGGTGGCACGCCCTTGTGATAAACATCGGTGCGTGCGACCAGAAGGCTTTGCGGGCCGTCGCTTAGAGGGACTAGGGCCAGCCGCAGCCCTAGTTGTTCCCGGCTCTACGGTGTTGCCCGTCTCTGCCCGCCAGTGGGTTTCTGACGTCAACAACATTACGCACCATACTTAATGCAATTGTCTGTTGTTTACAACTTAATATTGGAGGGGGTTCGGATGATAACCTGAAGGTGGACTTTTTAGGCATAGATGCATGCTGGATAGCGGTCTATGTACTTTGTCGTAATGCCTCGATTAAATCTCATAGTACTCATCATGATATATGTATGTGCATTGTTATGCCTTCGTTATTTGTCAATTGCCCAACTGTAATTTGTTCACCCAACATACTGCTATCTTATGGGAGAGACACCGCTAGTGAACTGTGGACCCCGGTCCTATTCTTTACATCTGAAATACAATCTACTTCAATTGTTCTTTACTTGTTCTTCGCAAACAAACATCATCTTCCACACTATACATCTAATCCTTTGTTTACGAGCAAGCCGGTGAGATTGACAACCTCGTCTGTTACGTTGGGGCAAAGTTACGTGATTGTGTTGTGCGGGTTCCACGTTGGCGCCGGAATCCCCGGTGTTGCGCCGCACTACACTCCTCCTCCATCAACCTTCAATGTGCTTCTTGGCTCCTCCTGGTTCGATAAACCTTGGTTTCTTTACGAGGGAAAACTTGCTACTGTACGCATCACACCTTCCTCTTGGGGTTCCCAACGGACGTGTCGACTGCACGCCTCAAGCTCTTTTTCTGGCGCCGTTGCCGGGGAACGAAGAAAAGTTACACCACAAAGATTTTCAACTCCCACGTCAACAAGCTCTTTTTCTGGCGCCGTTGCCAGGGAGATCAAGACACGCTGCAAGGGGAGTCTCCACTTCCAATCTCTTTACTTTGTTTTTGTCTTGCTTTACTTTACTTTATTTACTGCTTTGTTTACTGCATTATATCAAAACACAAAAAAAATTAGTTGCTAGCTTTACTTTATTTACTGTCTTGTTCTCTATATCAAAAACACAAAAAATTAGTTACTTGCATTTACTTTATTTATCTTTAGTTTATTTCATCATGTTTCCTCCTAAGTTCACTCTGAAAGACATATCGGTAGGACGAGGGTCTATAATTGGGAGAGATAATATAGAAGATTTTTTCACTCATGTTAGTACCACTTGAAGATTTTGAAGATAGACACTTGGTAGAACTTGCTCCTACTTATGAAATTGCTTGTTGCTTCTTTAGTACACATGTTGGAAACTAAATTTGTTAATCTCAATCCTATAATCCAACACATGTTTCTCGCACTCGGTGATATGGAAGAAGGGGAAAAGAAAGATTTTGTTTTAGAAACCCTTCTTAAAGAATTTGGTGGTGTAGCAAGAGAGGCTAGAAAGGTCTTTACTAAATACAATATGCTTGCCTCTTATACCAATTTTGTTAGTATCCTTAAAAAGATGGACATGGAGAGAGTAAGGTACACTAATAATATTAATGATGGTGGGGAGATTAAGACAACAATACCTTGTAAGCTCCTGGGAATGAATGACGCTCTAGAAAATAACTATGGTTGTCTTGTACCTGAAAATTTGTTTGACGATGATATCAAACCTAAGAATAATGAAAAGGGAGCCTCTGAAACTCACATAGATAAGATAAAATGCATAGTTGAGAAAACTCCCAGCACCTATGTTGATGCTTCGTCTCTTGATGTTACTTGATACACACTTTCTGCGCCTAGCTGAAAGGCGTTAAAGAAAAGCGCTTATGGGAGACAACCCATTGTTTTACTTCTGCACTTTATTTTATATTTGCGTCTTGGAAGTTGTTTACTACTGTAGCAACCTCTCCTTATCTTTATTTTATTGCATTGTTGTGCCAAATAAAGTCTTTGATAGTAAGGCCAATACTAGATTTGGATTGCTGCGCAGGAACAGATTTCTTGCTGTCACGAATTTGGGAAGTAGTCCCTGTAGAAAAATCAAAAAAATCTGCCAATTTACGTGCGTGATCCTCAGATATGTACGCAACTTTCATTCAATTTGGGCATTTTCATCTGAGCAAGTATGGTGCCAATTTAAAATTCGTCTTTACGAACTGTTCTGTTTTGACAGATTCTGCCTTTTATTTCGCATTGCCTGTTTTGCTATGTTCGATGGATTTCTTTGTTCCATTAACTTTCAGTAGCTTTGTGCAATGTCCAGAAGTGTTAAGAATGATTATGTCACCTCTGAATATATGAATTATGCACTGACCCTCTAATGAGTTTGTTCCGAGTTTGGTGTGGAGGAAGTTTTTAAGGGTCAAGAGAGGAGGATCATACAATATGATCAAGAAGAGTGAAAAGTCAAAGCTTGGGGATGCCCCCGTGGTTCATCCCTGCACATTTTAAGAAGACTCAAGCGTCTAAGCTTGGGGATGCCCAAGGCATCCCTTCTTCATCGACAACTTATCAGGTTCCTCTAGTGAAACTATATTTTTATTCCGTCACATCTTATGTGCTTTACTTGGAGCGTCTGTTTGTTTTTGATTTTTGTCTTCGTTTGAATAAATTGGATCCTAGCATTCTTTGTTTGGGAGAGAGACACGCTCCGCTGTTTCGTATGAACACATGTGTTCTTAGCTTCATCTTTAATGTTCATTGCGAAAGTTGAACTACTTCATTCATTGTTATATGGTTGGAAACGGAAAATGCCGCATGTGGTAAATGATTTAATGTCTTGAATAATGTGATACTTGGCAATTTTTTTGCTCATATAGATCTTGTTTAAGCTCTTGCATCATGTACCTTGTACTCATTAATGAATAACTACATAGAGCTTGTTAAAATTTGGTTTGCATGATTGATCTCTAGAGTCTAGATATTTTCACGGTTGAGGTGTTTGAACAACAAGGAGACAATGTAAAGTCTTATAATAGCTAAAATATGTTCATATGTGAGCTTTGCTGCACCTTTTATACTTGAGTTTGCTTCAAACAACCTTGCTAGCCTAGCCTTGTATTGAGAGGAATTCTTCTCGTGCATCCAAATCCTTGAGCCAATAACCATGCCATTTGTGTCCACCATACCTACCTACTACATGGTATTTCTCCGCCATTCCAAAGTAAATTACTTGAGTGCTACCTTTAAAATTTCTATTCTTTACCTTTGCAATATATAGCTCATGGGATAAAATAGCTTAAAAACTATCGTGGTGAAGAATATGTACTTATGTGTCTTATTTCTTAGTAAGTTGCTTGTTGAGCGGTAACCATTTTTTCTGGGGACGCCATCAACTCTTTTACCTTTGTTGAATATCATGTGAGTTGCTATGCATGTTCGTCTTTTCTGAAGTAAGGGCGGTTCTCACAATCAAATGGTTTGAGTATGCATACTGTTAGAGAAGAACATTGGGCCGCTAACTAAAGCCATGATTCATGGTGGAAGTTTTAGTGTGGACAGCTAATCCTCAATCTCTTATGAGAATAATAACTGTTGTTGAATGCTTATGCATTAAAGAGGAGTCCATTATCTGTTGTCTATGTTGTCCCGGTATGGATGTCTAAATTGAGAATAATCAAAATCGAGAAATCCAATGCGAGCTTTCTCCTTAGACCTTTGTACAGGCGGCATAGAGGTAACCCTTTGTGACAATTGGTTGAAACATATGTTGTGCAATGATAATCCGTGTTAACCCAAGCTAATTAGGACAAGGTGCGAGCACTATTAGTATACTATGCATGAGGCTTGCAACTTATAAGATGTCTTATACATAACACATATGCTTTATTACTACCGTTGACAAAATTGTTTCTTGTTTTCAAAATGAAAAGCTCTAGCACAAATATAGTAATCAATGCTTCCCTCTGCGGAGGGCCTATTTTCTACTTTATTGTTGAGTCAATTTGCCTATTCTTTCTATCTTAGAAGCAAACACTTGTATCAACTGTGTGCATTGATTCTTACATGTTTACTTATTGCACTTGTTATATTGCTTTGTGTTGACAATTATCCATGAGATATACATGTTGAAGTTGAAAGCAACCGCTGAAACTTTATCTTCCTTTGTGTTGCTTCAATGCTTTTACTTCGAATTTATTGCTTTATGAGTAACTCTTATGCAAGTCTTATTGATGCTTATCTTGAAAGTATTATTCATGAAAAGTCTTTGCTATATGATTCATTAGTTTACTCATTATCTTCATCATTGCTTCGAATCGCTGCATTCATCTCATATGCTTTACAATAGTATGATCATGATTATGATAGCATGTCACTTCAGAAATTATCTTTGTTATCGTTTACCTACTCGAGGGCGAGTAGGAACTAAGCTTGGGGATGCTTGATACGTCCCAAACGTATCTATAATTTCTTATGTTCCATGCTACTTTTATGATGATACTCACATGTTTTATACACATTATATGTCATATTTATGCATTTTACGGCACTAACCTATTGACGAGATGCCGAAGAGCTAGTTGCTGTTTTCTGCTGTTTTGGGTTTCAGAAATCCTAGTAAGGAAATATTCTCGGAATTGGACGAAATCAACGCCCAGGGTCCTATTTTTGCACGAAGCTTCCAGAAGACCGGAGGACTTACGAAGTGGGGCCACAAGGTGGCCAGACACCAGGGCGGCGCGGCCTGGGCCTTGGCCGCGCCGGCCTGTTGTGTGGGCCCCTCGTGTGGCCCCCTGACCTGCCCTTCCGCCTACATATAGTCTTCGTCGCGAAACCCGCAGTACCGAAAGCCACGATACGGAAAACCTTCCAGAGACGCCGCCCCCGCCAATCCCATCTCGGGGGATTCAGGAGATCGCCTCCGGCACCCTTCCGGAGAGGGGAATCATCTCCCGGAGGTCTCTTCATCGCCATGATCGCCTCCGGATCGATGTGTGAGTAGTTCACCCCTGGACTATGGGTCCATAGTAGTAGCTAGATGGTCGTCTTCTCCCCATTGTGCTATCATGTTAGATCTTGTGAGCTGCCTATCATGATCAAGATCATCTATTTGTAATCCTTCATGTTGTGTTTGTTGGGATCCGATGAATATTGAATACTATGTCAAGTTGATTATCAATCTATCATATATGTTATTTATGTTCTTGCATGCTCTCCGTTGCTAGTAGAGGCTCGGCCAAGTTGATACTTGTGACTCCAAGAGGGAGTATTTATGCTCGATAGTGGGTTCATGCCTCCATTAAATCCGGGACGAGTGACGGAAAGTTCTAAGGTTGTGGATGTGCTGTTGCCACTAGGGATAAAACATCGATGCTTTTTCTAAGGATATTTGTGTTGATTACATTACGCACCATACTTAATGCAATTGTCTGTTGTTTACAACTTAATACTTGGAGGGGGTTCGGATGATAACCCGAAGGTGGACTTTTTAGGCATAGATGCATGCTTTGGATAGCGGTCTATGTACTTTGTCGTAATGCCCTGATTAAATCTCATAGTACTCATCATGATATATGTATGTGCATTGTTATGCCTTCTTTATTTGTCAATTGCCCAACTGTAATTTTTTCACCCAACATCTGCTATCTTATGGGAGAGACATCTCTAGTGAACTGTGGACCCCGGTCCTATTCTTTACATCTGAAATACAATCTACTGCAATTGTTCTTTACTGTTCTTCGCAAACAAACATCATATTCCACACTATACATCTAATCCTTTGTTTACAGCAAGCCGGTGAGATTGACAACCTCGCTGTACGTTGGGGCAAAGTTCTGTGATTGTGTTGTGCAGGTTCCACGTTGGCGCCGGAATCCCTGGTGTTGCGCCGCACTACACTCCTCCGCCATCAACCTTCAACGTGCTTCTTGGCTCCTCCTGGTTCGATAAACCTTGGTTTCTTTCTAAGGGAAAACTTGCTACTGTACGCATCACACTTTCCTCTTGGGGTTCCCAACGGACGTGTCGACTGCACGCATCAAGCTCTTTTTCTGGCGCCGTTGCCGGGGAACGAAGAAAAGTTGCACCACAAAGATTTTCAACTCCCACGTCAACAAAGACCGCCTAATCCGAGTGGATGACCTTGAGGGCCTCCCCGTGCTTGTCGTCTCTCTTTCAAACACTTCTCCAAAGTTATGGTTATTCATCTTCCTTTTCTGAAATTTTTCAACAAACATTATAAAATTTGATTTGGTGACATATAATTGAGGGGAACTACTATAGGAACTTGCTAGAGTACTTAACATGCATTAAAACTAGTTTTACCACTTAGAACAAGCATGCAAGCTCACTAAACATGTTACCTACAGCAGCAAAATATTCAAGATATACTCAACCAAACAAAATTCTACTTGGATAATCGGAGGAGTCACATACCGGAGAGCAAATGTGCCAAATTTCAGACAGAAATCTGGGCTGAGCAAAGAGATCGAGAAATCTTGAGCTCTTGAGCAGAAACGTGAGTGAGAGAAAGCTGGTGCGAGTTTTTTCGGGAGAGAGAATGAGATGGGAGGAAGAGATGAAGTGGTGGGGCAAGGAGGGCCCCACACACCAGGGTGGCGCGCCCCCCTTCCAGGCCGCGCCGGCCGGTGGGGTGCCACCCTGGGGTGCCCCACTGGTCATCCCCAGGTGCTCCCAGGTGCCTCTTCGAAAAATAAGACCAACGGTATAATTTTTGTGAATTTTTGAAAACTTTGAAAAATGCACATTTCTGGGTGTCAAAATTATTATTACTGGGCAGAAAAAGATTTTTGAAATCTCTAATCAACTAAAGAACTTTGCAAATCAAAAAATGCTACAGCAAGTAAAACAAGTGGAGGAAGAAAGAGATGTTGTTTAGTTCCTCTATGCATATAAAATGAAGTTGTTAACAAGGTTGATCAAGTCTTGCCACCAAATAAATTTTATATAGCATAAGAAGAAATAAACCTCAAATCAATCATGTTACATTGAATTGTATTGATAAGGATCCAATCACAAGAGTTTGATATTCTTCTTTAGGCTCATATATTGGACAATCAATAGTTCCCACTTTGATAGTTCTCACATTAGAAATTGTATTAACTCCACATGCTTTCTCAATCCTCTTGGGAAAATAAACGGTATGCTCCTTGTCATCGACATTGAAAGTAACTTTTCCTTTATTGCAATCAATAACAGCCCCTGCGGTGTTAAGAAAAGGTCTCCCAAGAATAATAGACATATTATCATCTTCAGGCATTTCCAACACAACAAAATCAGTTAATATTAATCAGTTATTAGTAACTTGAGCAAGAACATCCTCACATATACCAACAGGAATAGCAGTAGATTTATCAGCCATTTGCAAAGATATATCAGTCGGTATCAACTTATCTAAATAAAGTCTCTTGTAAAGAGAGAAAGGCATAACACTAACACCTGCTCCCAAATCACATAGAGCAGTTCTAACATAATTATTCTTAATAGAACAAGGAATAGTCGGTATACCTAGGTCGCCCAGCTTCTTTAGAACTTTGCCATTGAAAGAGTAATTAGCAAGCATAGTGGAAATCTCCTCATTAGGAATTTTCCTTTTGTTAGAGACAATATCTTTCATATACTTTGAATAAGGAGGCAATTTAATAGCATCAGTCAAAGGTATTTGCAGGAATAAAGGTTTCATCCAATCACAGAATTTGTTATAGTGTTCTTCTTCCTTTGATTTTAGTTTCTTAGCAGGAAAAGGTATTTGCTTTTGAACCCAAGGTTCCCTTTCATTACCACGTTTCTTAGCAATAAAATATTCTTTAGTATACTTTTTATTTTTAGCATGCTTTTCAGGTTCTTCTTCAACCTCTTCTTTATCAGAAGCATCATTCTTATCATTATCTTTATCATGTTCATTACCACTTTCAGTTTCAGTATCATAAATAGAAATACTATTAGGATCATTAACGAGCTCGAGAGGATTCTACAACAGTTTTATGTTTCTTTTTCTTTTTCTTAGATGGAGCACTAGTTTCAGTTCGTTGAGAATCTTGTTCAACTCTTTTGGGATGCCCTTCAGGATATAGAGGATCTTGGGTAGAAACACCGCCTCTAGTTGTTACTTCATAAGCATGTTTTTCTTTAGAATTATCTTTTAACAAGTCATTTTGCACTTTAGTGAGTTGATCAATTTGAGTTTGAATCATATGAAAATGTTTAACAAGCATCTTAACATCATTGGAGGTTCTCTCCACAATACCATGCAATTCACTAATAGCTCGAGAATTTTCCATTAAATGATTCTCTACTCTCATATTGAAATTACTTTGCTTAACAATATAATTATCAAACTCATCTAAGCATTGAGCGGGAGGTTTTGAATACGGAATATCTTCCCTAGTAAAGCGTTCAAGAGAGTGTACCTCAATCATGGATGAAGGGGGAGTGATCTTACATAAATCTTCCATGGGAGGTAAATTCTTCACATCTTCGGATTTAATACCCTTCTCTTTAAGAGATTTCTTGGCTTCCCTCATATCTTCATCATTCAATTTAATCATACCCCTCTTCTTCATTATTGGTGTCGGGGTTGGTTCAGGTGTAGACCAATCATCATGATTCCGGCCTATTCTAGCCAATAATTCTTCAGCGTCGTCTGGAGTTCTTTTCCTGAAAACACAAACAGCACAACTATCCAGGTATACCCTAGACTCAATGGTTAGTCCACTATAAAATATATCAAGTAAATCATGCTTTTCCAAATCATGTTCAGGCCGAGCTCTAATAAGAGAGCAAAATCTCGCCCAAGCCTCAGGCAATTTCTCTCCATCTTCCTGATCAAAATTATAAATTCTTTGCAAAGCAATATGTTGAGCACTAGCAGGAAAGTATTTCCGGAAGAAAACATCAAGCAATTCTTTTGGACTATTAATAGAATCAGGTGGCAAACTATTATACCAAGTTTTAGCATCATCCTTTAATGAGAAAGGGAAAATTTTAGCAACGAAATAAGTACACTTCTTAACATCATCGGAAAACAAGCTACTCAAAGTAGACAGCTCAACCATGTGTTCTACAGCACTTTCTTTTTCAGTACCACAAAAAGGTGTTTTCTCAATAATAGATATATGAGATAAATCAAGAGAAAAATCATAATCCTTATCCTTAATGTTTATAGGAGATGTGGCAAAATTAGGATCAGGAGACAGGTTTATATCTAACGGTATGTTGTGCAAGCAACTTTTTAATTTTTCTTGCATCGGTAGTAGCATTGCATTTATCAATAAAATCATCATCAAGTTCTACATAATCTTCATCAATATCATCACTAGACTATTCAACGAGACTCAGGTGAATTAACGGGTGTAGCAGCATTTTCATTAGGAGTTTCAGTACTTTCAATTTGTCTAGACCTAGCAATTGTAGCATCTAGAAAAGATCCCAATGAACCATCATTATCAAGCACAGCAGAAGCATCATCAAAATTATGAGAGGAAATTTTCAGATCTAGCAGAAGTACCAGCATGTGAAGCTTGTGGTGGTGAAACAAGTTTATCTATCACAGATGGTGAATCAAGAGCAGCAGAGGTACTCAGAGTTGTACCTTTTCTTGTAGTGGATGGTAATATGGCAACTTTAGGATTGCGAGGTTTACCCATGATGGAGAATTTGCAGCGAACAATATCAATCCAAGTGAACTTGCAAATAAAGCTATGCTCCCCGACAACGGCGCCAGAATAGTCTTGATAACCCACAAGTATAGGGGATCGCAACAGTCTTCGCGGGAAGTAAAACCCAATTTATTGATTCGACACAAGGGGAGACAAAGAATACTTGAAAGCCTTAACAGCGGAGTTGTCAATTCAGCTGCACACTGGAAACGAGACTTGCTCGAAAGAGTTTATCAGTAGTAACAGTTTTATAGCAGTAGCAGTGGTGAAATATCAGCAGCAGAGTAACAAAGACAGCAGTAGCGATTATAGTAAACAGCAGGATTAAAATATTGTAGGCACGGGGATGGATGAACGGGCGTTGCATGGATGAGAGAAACTCATGTAACAATCAAGGCAGGGCATTTGCAGATAATAATAAAACGGTATCCAAGTACTAATCAATCAATAGGCATGTGTTCCATATTTAGTCGTACGTGCTCGCAATGAGAAACTTGCACAACATCTTTTGTCCTACCAGCCGGTGGCAGCCGGGCCTCTAGGGAATCTCTCGGAAATTAAGGTACTCCTTTTAATAGAGCACCGGAGCAAAGCATTAACACTCCGTGAACATATGTGATCCTCATATCACCGCCTTCCCCTTCGGTTGTCCCAATTTATGTCACTTTGGGGCCTCGGGTTTGATGGCGTGTAACTCACACGTTCGTTGGGAACCCCAAGAGGAAGGTATGATGCGCACAGCAGCAAGTTTTCCCTCAGAAAGAAACCAAGGTTTATCGAACCAGGAGGAGCCAAGAAGCACGTTGAAGGTTGATGGCGGCGGGATGTAGTACGGCGCAACACCGGAGATTCCGGCGCCAACGTGGAACCTGCACAACACAACCAAAGTACTTTGCCCCAACGAAACGAGTGAGGTTGTCAATCTCACCGGCTTGCTGTAACAAAGGATTAACCGTATTGTGTGGAAGATGATTTTTTGCGAGAGAAAACGAGTAAAAACAAGTATTGCAGAGATTTGTATTTCAGTATAAAAGAATGGACCGGGGTCCACAGTTCACTAGAGGTGTCTCTCCCATAAGATAAAAGCATGTTGGGTGAACAAATTACAGTCGGGCAATTGACAAATAGAGAGGGCATAACAATGCACATATATGTCATGATAAGTACAGTGAGATTTAATTGGGCATTACGACAAAGTACATAGACCGCCATCCAACTGCATCTATGCCTAAAAAGTACACCTTCAGGTTATCATCCGAACCCCTTCCAGTATTAAGTTGCAAAGCAACAGACAATTGCATTAAGTATGGTGCGTAATGTAATCAACAACTACATCCTTAGACATAGAATCAATGTTTTATCCCTAGTGGAAACAGCAATCCACAACCTTATAACTTTCTGTCACTGTCCCAGATATCAATGGAGGCATGAACCCACTATCGAGCATAAATACTCCCTCTTGGAGTTAAGAGCAAAAACTTGGCCAGAGCCTCTACTAATAACGGAGAGCATGCAAGATCATAAACAACACATAGGTAATAACTTGATAATTAACATAACATGGTATTCTCTATCCATCGGATCCCGACAAACACAACATATAGAATTACGGATAGATGATCTTGATCATGTTAGGCAGCTCACAAGATCCAACAATGAAGCACAATGAGGAGAAGACAACCATCTAGCTACTCGCTATGGACCCATAGTCCGGGGGTGAACTACTCACTCATCACTCCGGAGGCGACCATGGCGGTGAAGAGTCCTCCGGGAGATGAATCCCCTCTCCGGCAGGGTGCCGAAGGCGATCTCCAGAATCCCCCGAGATGGGATTGGCGGCGGCGGCGTCTCTGTAAGGTTTTCCGTATCGTGGCTCTCGATACTAGGGGTTTCGCGACGAAGGCTTTAAGTAGGCGGAAGGGCGACGCGGGGGGCCACACGAGGGCCCCACGCCATAGGTCGGCGCGGCCAGGGCCTGGGCCGCGCCGCCCTATGGTGGCGGCGCCTCGTGGCCCCACTTCGACTCCTCTTCGGTCTTCTGGAAGCTTCGTGGCAAAATAGGACCACGGGCGTTGATTTCGTCCAATTCCGAGAATATTTCGTTACTAGGATTTCTGAAACCAAAAACAGCGAGAACAACGAATCGGCTCTTCGGCATCTTGTTAATAGGTTAGTTCCAGAAAATGCACGAATATGACATAAAGTGTGCATAAAACATGTAGATATCATCAATAATGTGGCATGGAACATAAGAAATTATCGATACGTCGGAGACGTATCAGGGTTCCGGACAACAATACGTGTATACAACTTGCAGTTAAGATCATAAAGCAATGAATATCATCATGAATTGATAACATGTTCAGATCTGAGATCATGGCACTCGGGCCCTAGTGACAAGCATTAAGCATAACAAGTTGCAACAATATCATAAAAGTACCAATTACGGACACTAGGCACTATGCCCTAACAATCTTATGCTATTACATGACCAATCTCATCCAATCCCTACCATCCCCTTCAGCCTACGAGCGGGGAATTACTCACACATGGATGGGGGAAACATGGCTGGTCGATGGAGAGGCGTCGGTGGTGATGATGGCGATGATCTCCTCCAATTCCCCGTCCCGGCGGAGTGCCGGAACGGAGTTTCGGTCCCGAGACGGAGTTTCGCGACGGTGGCGGCGTACTGGATGGTTTCTGGCGACTTCGACTTCTCGTCTAGCGTTTTTAGATCGAAACCCTTAAGTAGTCCAGAGGAGGGGGTCGGAGGCCAGCCGAGGTGGCCACACAGTAGGGCAGCGCGCCCCCCTCCTGGGCCGCGCCGGCCTAGTGTGTGGGGGCCTCGGGCCTCCACCTGGCTTGCCCTTCTGGCTTCGTATTTCTTCTGGAAAAATAAGACCTTCGACATAAATTCCGGGGATTTTCCTGAAAGTTGGATTTCTGCACAAAAACGAGACACCAGAGCAATTCTGCTGAAAACAGCGTTAGTCCGTGTTAGTTGTATCCAAAATACACAAATTAGAGGCAAAACAATAGCAAAAATGTTCGGGAAAGTAGATACGTTTTGGACGTATCAATGCTCCGTGAAATAATACCATAGCTTACGAACCGTTCTCCATACTGCATATGCCAACTTCTGGTGATGAGGGTATCTCTGTTTCGCTGGCGTGAGCACTTCACTGAGGTAGTAAACGGGTCTTTGCACGCCGTGAACTCTCCCTGCTTCTTCTCGCTTGACAACTAAGACGCTGCTGAAGACTTGCACCGTTGCTGCTATGTACATGAGCAGTGTTTCTTTTTCGCGTGGGGATGTCAATAAGATTTTCTTCAGATTATCAAAAGACTCCTGAGCCTCATCTGTCCACTCGAATTTCTCTGACTTCTTCATCAGGTTATAGAAGGGAAAAGCTTTCTCTCCTAGCTTGGCGATGAATCTGCTGAGTGCTGCCAATCGTCCTGCCAATTGCTGCACTTGGTGCAAATTCTTTGGCGGCTCCATGTCGAGAATAGCTTTGATCTTCAAGGGGTTGGCCTCTATTCCTCTGGCTGAAATGAAGTACCCGAGTACTTGCCCTCCTGGCACCCCGAAGAAACATTTCTTCGGGTTCAGCTTGATTTTATACTTGTCGAGGTTATCAAAGGTCTCCCGCAAATCGTCAATGAGAGTGGCGGCGTGCTTCGTTTGTACCACGATATCGTCAATGTAAACTTCGATGTTTCTTCCAATTTGTTCTCCAAGACAAGCTTGCATGCACCGCTGATAGGTTGCCCTTGCGTTTTTTAACCCGAAAGTCATGATGTTGTAGCAGAAAACGCCGTGCGGGGTGATGAACGCGGTTAACTCTCGATCTTCCTTCTTGAGCTTGATCTGGTTGTACCCGGAGTATGCATCGAGAAAAGAGAGACGGTCACATCCTGCTTTGGAGTCGACTATCAGATCGATACGTGGCAGTGGGAAGTGATCCTTAGGGCAATGCTTGTTAATACTCGTGTAGTCGATACACATGCGAAGAGCGGTTGTGTATTTCTTTGGCACCATGACGGGATTGGCCACCCACTCGGCTTCCTTGAGCTCCCGAATGAATCCTGCCTTACGGAGTCGACTAACTTCTTCGCCAATTGCTTTTCTCTTCGGCTCAGAAAACCGGCGCATCGACTGTTGTACTGGTTTGGCTTTTGGGTCAACATTGAGAGCGTGCTCAGCGAGTTCCCTGGGAATACCTGGCATGTCGGATGGTTCCCATGCAAATATTTCCCAGCGCTCACAGTGGAACTCGATGAGCGCGCCTTCCTATGCGACAGTAAGGTCTGCCGATGTATTGACTGTCTTCTTCGGGTCAGAGGGGTGCACCTGCTGCTTCTTTGCTTCCTTTGCGACGTCAAACTCATCGGATCTTACGTTTCGATTGTCGGCTGGGGGCTTCGTGTGGTCTATGATGGCGTCGACTGCGTTGAGTTCTTCCCTAGCCCCGAATTTCGAGGCGATCTTTTGGAAATCCCTGTCGCAGTTGTCTGAACGGGAGAAGCTTCCATGGATGGTTATTGTTGTCCCGTTGTTGCCTGGCATCTTCAGTTTCAGGTACGTATAATGGGGTACAGCCATGAATTTGGAAAACGCAGGTCTGCCGAGGATAGCATGGTACTGAGATTCCCAGTCAACTACTTCAAACTCGATTTTCTCCTTCATGAAGTTGCTAGGCGTGCCGAAAACTACGCCCAGCGAAATTTTGCCAAGGGAATAAGCGGGTCGAGTCGGTATGATGCCGTGGAATACTGTGTCGGATTCTCTTAGCATGTCGACTGTTAGGCCCATTGCTTTCATCGTACTGGCAAATAACAAATTCAGGCCACTTCCTCCATCCATGAATACTTTGCTCATATTGTATCCTCCGATCTGTGCTTCAAGGACAAGGGCCGCATGACCAGGCCTTGGAACGGCCTTCGGGTGATCCGCCTTGCTGAAGGAGATGCTCTGATCTGACCAGTCGATGAATTCGGGTGTGTCGACCATGGAAACTTCCGCATACTTCACTTCTCGTGAGAATTTCTTGATTTCTCTCTTTGAAAAGCTGGTTTTATGGATCATGCTGACCTGCCCGCGTGGTTCTGGAAACATCTCGGTTGATACGTACTTGTCTCCTTCTGCTGGCATGTACAGTTCTGGTATGTATGGTTCTGGCGGATAACTGTAGGATCCTGCTCTCCATTCCATTGTATGAACTCTCGCTGTGGCTTCAGCCCTAAGGTCATCACAGAACTGCCATCCTTTGGATCGATATAAGAGTGCAGGTAACACGGTGCTTCCAGTTGCTCCGTGGCCGATAGATAAGGTGTGCGAAAGCGGCCCTTGTTCGGTTGTGCGTTGTGGCATCCTCGTTCGTACTGTCGAGGGCGAGTCGCGATTTGCTCTTCTTCTTCACGACGTAAATCCCTTCGTCTCTTCCTTTGCTCCTCTATGATGCCGAAGCTGCTCGGCTGCCCTATCCCGCACTCCTGGGTGGAACTGCCGAGGTTGATGCTGCTGCGACATTTTCTGGGACTGAAGCTCTTGAGCTTGATGCGTTTGTCCTAGGGAGGCGAAGAAACCCTCCGGAGTCGATGATGAAGTGAACGCCACCGAAAGTAGTATCCATGTTTCCGCGCGATTCTGCTGAGATCAGATGCGACACCTCGGAGTGTGGAACGAACTTGAAGGACCCGCAAAGAACTGAATCTTTCGGATCTGACGGTGTTGATGACTCGAGCACGAACGCTGCAGACGTGACTGGTACTGCCGATGACCGGCCTTGTGCCGACAGACTTCCCACAGACGGCGCCAATTGTCGATGGTACTCCTCGGCAATGCCCTCCGATTGGGGCTTAGGGTTGATGGAATCCTGTAGGCTGACACGAGACATCGGTTAACAGACAAGCGGGGAGAGCGATTTACCCGAGTTCGGGGCCCTCGATGAGGTAAAACCCTTACGTCCTGCCCTGTCTGATCTTGATTATGAGAATATTGGGTTACAATGGGGTGCCGAAGGTTTCGGCTGTGATCTCGTCGAGAGGCTAAGTGCTACGGCGACCTAGCTCTAGACTTCTGGTGGCTAAAGTTGCTATGATGGATTCTGTCCCTCGGCAGCCCCTCTCATGGCCTTTATATAGGAGGTCAGGTCTCAAGAGATCTGTCCGGGTACGACTAGGTTTACAATAGTCCTAGCTCTAAACTTTCCTTGTTCGGCTCCTCTCTTGCCTTGTTCGTCAAGGAATCCTCTCCTGCACCGTCCTAGTGGCCCGCCTTGCCATCGAGTATTTTCATGGGCCTCCAGTTGGGCCGCACAGAATAGGGCAATGTCGGTTACCCGAAGGGTAATGCCCACGTCAGCGATAAACAACATTACTATTCGATATCGTCATCCTATTCCCCGTTTAGAGGATATGTTAGATGAATTGAGTGGTGCTGATGTTTTCTCTAAAATTGATTTGCGTAGTGGTTATCATCAAATTAGGATGAAAGAAGGGGATGAATGGAAAACAACCTTTAAAACAAAATTTGGTTTATATGAATGGTTAGTAATGCCTTTTGGGTTAACTAATGCACCTAGCACTTTCATGAGACTGATGAACCATGTTTTGCGTAATTTTATTGGCAAGTTTGTGGTTGTGTACTTTGATGACATATTAATCTACAGCCGCAATGAATCTGATCATACTATACATATTCGACATGTTTTGCAAGTGTTGCGTAATAATAAACTCTGTGGTAATCTTGAGAAGTGCACATTTTGCAAAAATAAGGTCATATTTCTAGGTTATGTTGTCTCTCAGCATGGAGTAGAAATAGATGTGTCTAAAATTGAAGCTATTCAAAATTGGCCTACTCCCATGAATGTGAGTCAAATAAGAAGTTTTCATGGTCTAGCTGGGTTTTATAGAAGATTTGTGCCCAACTTTAGTACTATTGCTGCACCTTTGAATGACTTGACTGAAAATGGTGTTATATTTGAGTGGGGCGCAGCCCAAGATCATGCTTTTGATGAACTTAAGAGATTGTTAACTTCTGCACCGTTGCTTGCACTTCCTGATTTCAATAAACAATTTGAGAGTGAATATGATGCTAGTGGTATTGGAATTGGTGGTGTGTTGATGCAAGAGGGTCGCCCAATTGCATATTTTTCTGAGAAACTTTCTGGTGCTAAGTTGAACTATCCTATATATGATAAATAATTGTATGCTTTAAATAGAGTTCTTGAGGTTTGGCAACATTACTTGTGGCCAAAATAATTTATCATACATTCTGATCATGAAGCTTTAAAATACCTGAAAGCTCAGTCTATTTTGCATAAGCGTCTTGCTAAGTGGGTTGAGTTCATTGAGTCTTTTCCATACATTATTAAGCATAAGAAGGGAAAAGATAATATTGTTGTTGATGCTCTATCTAGGAAGAATATACTATTAACTCAACTTGATGTTAGAATTCCTGGATTAGAAGTGCTATGTGATTTGTATGCTACTGATCATGATTTTACTGAACCATATCGCTTGTGTGCTATTGGTAAAGCATGGGACAAATATCACATACATGATGGGTTCTAGTTTAGAGCTAACAAACTATGTGTTCCAGAGTCGTCTGTGCGTTTGCTCTTATTATAGGAATCACATGCTGGAGGTTTGATGGGTCACTTTGGGCATGAGAAGACGCTATTCATGCTCGGTGATCACTTTTATTGGCCAAAGATGAGGCGGGATGTGGACAGGTATGTGAAGAGGTGCATTACTTGCAACAAGTCCAAGTCCAAGCTGAAGCCTCGCGGTTTGTATACTCCTTTACCGGCACCTACTACACCTTGGGAGGATATTAGTATGGATTTTGTGTTGGGTTTGCCGCGTACTAAGAGAGTTCATGATTCTATATGTGTAGTAGTGGACAGATTTTCTAAGATGTCACATTTTATTGCCTGCCACAAGAGCGACGATGCGTCGCATATTGTAACCTGTTTTTCAGGGAGATTGTACGACTACATGGAGTCCCGAAGACTATTGTTTCTGATCGTGATATGAAGTTCATGAGCTACTTTTGGAAGACACTTTGGGGAAAGCTGGGGACAAAGCTACTTTTTAGTACTACTTGTCATCCCCAAACTGATGGTCAAACTGAGGTGGTGAATCGAACCTTGTCACAACTATTGAGATCCATGATCAAGGAGAACCTGATGGAGTGGGAAGAGTGTTTGCCGCATGTGGAGTTTGCTTACAACAGGGTGGTACATTCTACCACGGAGTTGTGTCCCTTTGAGGTGGTGTATGGTTTCAAACCCATTACTCCACTTGACTTGTTGCCTTTGCCCATACATGAGAGAGTTAATATGGAGGCATCCAAGAGGGCAGATTTTGTACGGAAGATTCATGTGAAGACTAAAGAGTTGATAGAAAAGAAAGGCAAGAGCAATGCTGCAAGGATGAACAAGAAGCGCAAGGAGATGTTTTTCAAGCCTGGTGATATGGTCTGGGTACATTTTCGCAAGGATAGGTTCCCGAAGCTGCGGAAGTCCAAGTTGCTTCCTCGTGGTGCTGGTCCTTACAAAGTGCTTGCCAAGATCAATGATAATGCACACTCGATAGATCTTCCACTTAATGAGTTTGGTGTCAGTAATTCTTTTCAATGTTGCTGATTTGACACCATATGACGGAGAAGACCTTGGAGCGTCGAGGTCGACGCCTTTTGAAGGGGGGGGGGGAGATGATGAGGACATCCCTACCATACTACTACCTCCATCATTACCAAATGAAGATGAAGCTGCTGTGAAGCTCAAGTCCAATGAAGTTCGGATTGGACCTATTACAAGGGCTCGTGCGAAGCTACTTAAACAACAGGTGAACTTGTTCCTAAACGATACTTTGATTGATGAGAACTTTATACTGCCTAAGTCCTGTTATTTATGTATCATCAGGTATGAAGAGGAGACAAGCATCGCACGAGGAGGAGAGGAGCAGCTGGACGTGAAGATGGACGTGAAGCTGGAAATGGAGCTGGACATGAAGATACCCCATGGACACGCGAGGGAGGAGCGGGAGGCATGCGCGAGAGGAGAAGCCGAAGTCCAGACCGGTCCAGCACCCGGTCAGACCGGGCGGCCCGCCGGATCCCACCCGGTGCCAACCGGGCGTCCTGCTGATGCCGACCGCGCGGGTTACTGCGCGACACGTCCCACGCCCGGTCAGCACCCGGTCCCTGGCCCGGTTTGAACCGGCTAGCCCGGTCCCAGGCCCGGTCGACCGGCCCCCAGACCGGCAGTGTCCGAGTCTGTCTCGACCAGATCTATTCTGGGTCGGTTATTTTCGTACTTTTTCTACCTGAGGTCGTCCCGGACGCCTATATAAGTGCCCAGGACGCCCCCAAAGTTTCTTTAGACCACGTTTAAGATAAACCCTAGTTCTCTCTGCAAAACTATTGAATCCCCTACATCATATTGCTTGATATTGGTGTAGATCTGAAAGTCTTGTGTAATCTGCTGTTCCATTGGGAATTAGAAGGTTGCAACTTACCGCTTCGTGGTCGGCGGCTACGTGCGCATGTGTGTGGAGTTGCGAATATCTTGCAGGGTTGAGAGCTGTTGCATTGGCGACGAGGACCAATCGAGAGATCTCGTTGCGTCATACAAGTTATCATCCACTTCATCATCCGTGATTCTCCGCTGTGTTCATCCCGTGATCATCATCACCACCGTTGCTTACTGAGAAGATCGGGCCACACCTTATCACAACGCATATAACTCACCAACATCCTTGATCCTTCACGTAAACAACTTCCCCCACATCTTTACATCTCGCACGTTTTCCGAGAACGATGAGATGATGGTCTCTACTAAAAGTTCTAGAATGGTGTGCGTGACTGATGCATGTAAAAAGCATACATAAACTTTGCACTTTATTAATAAATATTCCCACACATTGGCAACATATATGATGTTATTTCCATGCTTTATATCTACTAGTAAAAATGCCCGTGCGTTGCACTGAAATATATAAAACGCTACAACAAATCATTTATGATTACAATTCTTTTTTTTCGCGGGCACACGAAAAGCGTGCCATATCTTTATAGAAGAGAGCAACAACAATTACAAGAAACCAGAGGGGGATGCGGACATCTGCCCTTGGTCAACCCACACACACCACCCAACTCAACGCCTACTCTCGCGACATAACTCTCTGCTCCCCTCCTCTCGCAGCCCCCCAAAGGCTGAACTCATCCATGACACTATCTATGATTTGCTCCGTGGAGAGCTGCCTGTCCAGGTTCCCGAAGACCCGGGCATTCCTTTGCTTCCACAGCGTCCAGGCGATCAGCAGGACAAATGTGTCAAAGCCTCGCCTGTCTTCCCTCCGCAATCTCTTCCTCGTCTCTGTCCACCATCTCTCCAGGTTGGTGTTCTCCTGCGGTTCCTGGAGCTGCGAGCCCACTCTCCTCAAGCAGCCAAACCAGACCATCCTGGCGTACGGGCACTGCGATAGGATGTGATCAACATTGTCCTCCTCCTGGAGGCAGGAGACGCAGGGATCGGGGTGGTCCTGTAGGCCATGGCGGGCCCTCCTATCCGAGGTCCAAAGCCTACCCTTCATCGCCATATGATTACAATTCTCAAATGTGCTACCATGGATGGAGATGATCACGAGTTTTCCCCCATTCATTATGAACATGATTGATCGTAAAAAGTTGAGCGCAAGAGTTTCTTGATTCAGTTACTTGTAATAATTCAAATTTTTAATGATGGTTGACACCGCCTCTATGTAATTTAAACTTGGTACATTTTCCATCTCCACGTTTTAGTTCCATAGGTTTGTTATGATGGTGGGAACACCTGTGTTGCGATCTACATTATGTGTCACGGAACAAAGGACTGAAAAAATGATGGATCGAAAGTAAAAAAAAGAATTTTTGTTGAAAAATAGTCAATACTGATACTTTGTCTCAAATTCGATTGGATTTACTGCACTGTGCTAAATCTGCTGTAATTTTGAAAGTAGGCCTAAAACTATTCAATTAAAATCATCTCCTTATTGTTAAAAAAAATTAAAATCATCTCCTTATTAGGCAACAAACATATTTGGTAGTGATTGTATTTTGGTATGCTAGAGTTAAATATAAAAACATTTTAGCATTGGATCTTTTCTAAATCTATCAATAAGAGTTCACAAAACAATGCGTTCTTACGATAAAAAAATGTTAGGTTTTTTCTTTGATTTTCTTTCATATCATTTGAAATATTGTTAGGTTTGTTCTTACAGGGTTTGGCGCTGTCGGAACCAAAAAAGAGCTGCACTTCAATACACTTGATGATATCACAGTTTGGAGGAACTTTTACTACATCCGGCCGGTGCGAATGTGATTGGTTCGTTCCTACTCGCAAGTCCCAGCTTCAAGTCTCTATGCACTCACGCTGATCTGAAGCTAGTCAGTCATAGAAAACTTCAATTTGTGCACAGAACAACCAACATACAATGAACATCTTAGTAACCAAAAGATTTAGCACACATGCTCGGCACCCTAAAAGAAGTTAAGGTTAGGTTTTGTGAACTCTCTCCTCTCGTGGCGCAGCATCGGGACGCCAGAAACATGGAGAACAGAGCAATCTGGTCGAGCAATCCTGCACGGAAGTTGTATAGGAGGATCAAAGACTACACCAACCTTGATTTCAGGCCTCTGTTGAAGCCAACATCGTACTCTCCAAGTGCAGCTACCTCGCCCATCCAATCCCACGTACAATCAATCGGGCAAGCAAAAGACACTCTCGTTGAGGTGTAACTCCTCCACATCCAGCTCTCCGGCTGACTCCCCCACTGACTCCCCTACGTACGAGATCGTTATGCTCACCAATACATCTGTCATCGACGCCAGTTGTCGCGCAAAACTACTTCAGGTCTATCCGGCCGGCGTGGTCGGCACTGATCGAGGACGGCCGACGGTGTGTTGGCCGTGAAGCACTACGCGCCCGGCTGAGTGCACCCCGTTTCTGAGCCAGCAGAAGAAGTGCTCGGCGTGCCCTGCCACAACCCACAGAAACCAACCGACGCTAGAAGCCTAGAACTGGAGTCATTTATTGCCGAACGGGCAAATTTTAGAGTTCATGTCGGGGAGGGAAAATATCGCTTGCCAATCTGTGCACTAACAGGCTTAGAGCATCTCCAGTCGCGTCCCCCAAACCGTTCCCCAAAGCGATTTGGGGCGCGCCGGACAAAAAAAGCGTTCCAGCCGCGTCCCCCAAAGCCCATTTTTGTCCGGCGCGGCCCGATACGGTGTCCGGCGCCCCGAGCCCGTCCCCGTCCCACAGGGGACGCTCCGGGGACGCCGGACACAACGAAAAGCGAGGCGGGGAGTGGCGGGGCCGACGCGTCAGCGGCACAGTTAATTTTAACCTAACCGTCGCCTACCTCGCGACGGAAGTTATTCGCGCGCAGTGACACACGGCGGCATCTTTGCCTTAATGGCGACGGAGGGGCAGGCGAGACGTCTCGTCGATGCTGCGCGGCCTCCACGCGTCGCCGGCGTTCGCACGCCACCGCCCGTTCCCGCGCGATCTTCCCGCCTCTTCTCGTCTGTTCCCGCGCTTTCTTCCCGACGCCGGCGTCTATAAAAGGTCTCCCGGCTCATCAATGGTAGCCACCACACCCCGCCGGCAACAAACACAGCCCTCGTCGCTCCACAGCCGTCTCCTCCATCACCGAGTGGCAATGGCGAACCGCCCCGGCGATGGCCACTTCCCTCCACCGCCGTCTCCTCCATTGACGAGCCGGCAGCGGCGTGCGGCACTCGAGGAGGCACTCGAGGAGGAGGCCCGCCGGCGGCGTGAGGCGCAGCAGGCGGCGGATCTTGCGGCGTTCTCCGCCCTCGCCTCCGCAGCTGAGGTGGCCGCGGCGGCAGCAGCGTGGCAGGAGCAGCAGTGCGACACCGTTGCGGCGTTCGACGCCTCGACGGGACAAGAGGCGCGACGGCGCCGGTTCCGGGAGGACATGGAGCAGCGATGGGCTGACGAGCGCCGGCGCCAGCGCGATGAGCGGCAGGCGCTGTTCCGTGAACGGCGTGACTCGATCGAGCGCCGGTGGCGTGAGTCGATCGAGCTCCGAGCAGCGAGGCGACGGCGGAGGAGCGTCGACAACGGGAGTCGGCGCTTACGGCGCTATGGGGAGGCGGGCGGAGCAGTTGGCGGCGGCCGACGCGTATGCGGCGGCGATGATGGAGGCGCCAACAGATGTGGAGGAGGAGGCGCCAATGGAGGAGGAGGCCGAGGCGGAGGAGACCGAGGTGGAGGACGACGACGACGACGACGACTTCGACTGGTCCGACGACGACGCCCCGCACCCGGACGAGACGGCCGATCAGCAACGCGCCCTCGTCGAGTCCTTCGAGTCGGAGAAGAAGCTCCAGGACGACGCCCGTGCCCGCGAAGAGGCGCAGATTCGTCGCGCCGTCGAGCTCTCCCTCCTGCCGGCCCAGCAGGGGAGGGCGGAGGAGGACTATCGGCGGGAGCGGCACCGTCTGGCCACCGCCGAACGCAAGGAGAGGAGGCGCGCGCAGGAGGAGCTGCGGCGTAGGGGAGGCGACGACGGGCGGGGCCGTCGAACGCGCCGCCGGGCGGTCAGTAGCCTAGGTTTAGATGAAATCTAGCCGTTTTCATTCAAACTTTGTAATATATAATCAAAATTGAATGAAAACCTTTATTTTCCTGCACAAATATTCATTTGGGGGCGGCGTTGGGGGACGCGGCTGGGGAGCGACGTCCCCCAAACGCGGCACGAGCAAAACACGTCCCCCAAACGCTCAATCCGGCGCGGTTTGGGGGACGGTTTGGGGGACGCGACTGGAGATGCTCTTACACCAAGCAGCACAATGGATCGAGGCCGGAGTCGACGTGAGCTCGTTCATCTCCAGCTGCTGGTATGGGACATGCTGCTGGTTGTGGAGGCCGATTCTGGAATCGCTTTTGCCATCCTCACGTTGCCTCGTCACCTTGATCGTTGATGTCCCATAGGTACTGGGACATGACACAGCTATTTTCCCCGTCCAGTAAACCATGTTTTCGCTCAATGGCAGTGGTATCCCCGCGCCGTCCGGCTGAGGTCGTTCTTGTATCGACGTTTTCTTTTTTCAAAAATAGGGAAGCCGACGGGGTAGCCGCTTCGCCGCGAGGAGCCAGAGACCAGGTGCGGAGGCGGGGGCTTCGTCATCACGAGTTGAAGTGTGGTGGACTCTGCAGCAGTGCCCCGGACTTGGGTCACCCTGTCGGGCGCGTGCCGAATAGCGGTCGCCAGCGCCGTCATCAACATCCGACGTCCCGTGTGTGAGAGCATCTCCAGCGGCAGCTTCCAAATAGGTGTCGGCAGGAGTACCGGTTGTTTACTTTACTAGATCAACTAGAGTAGCATCCGTGCGGGTAGACACTATATCTATATGTATACTGCAAGATCGGAGAGAGATCGAGAGTGGTATGGGAGACAAACCTTCTCCCTTCGAGGTCGAACCGTCGGACGCCGACATGGTGGCGGCGACGGATGGAGTGGATGAGCGGTGGCGGCGGTGGAGCTTCCCGTCGGCTCGGCGCTAACCCTAGATCGGATTGGTATGTCGGTGGGGCGTACGGCAAACGCGGTGAACCTCGTACTGCGAGCCGCCGGCCCCCACCTCTCTTTATAGCGCTGGCGACAGGGGCCCACCAACCATAACGGGTTGGGCGCCCCGATCGGGCGCAGGTCAAAGGGGCCCGGTGGGCCGTTGGGCCCACTCGGGGAGAGATCAATCTAACATTCTCCCCCTTGATCTCAACTTTACTTTTAACTTTATACTTTCGCTTTATTCGTTTCATTTTAGATTAGTCCATAGGGCATGTTTCATCGTCACAGCTCTATTGCCGATAGAATCAGACAGCCACAATACACTTCTCTGTTTTGAAACAAATTCTTTTACTTTGGGCCTCTTATGATCCAGGATAGGTAAGACTTTCCCTTAAACCCATGCCGGCTACGTGCTCCTTGAACACGCTCGGGTGGTAAGCCTTTCGTTAAGCGGATCCGCAAGCATATCTTTTGTCCTTATATGCTCGAGACTTATTGTTTGATCCTGGATCTTGTGTTTCACAACATAATACTTAACCTCAATCGGTTTCGTAGCATTACTCGACTTGTTGTTGTGAGCGTAAAATACTGCGGGCTCATTGTCGCAGTACATCTTTAGTGGTTTGTCAATACAATCTACCACTTTCAAGTCGGGTATAAATTTCTTTAACCATAATGCCTGCCCCGTGGCTTCATAACATGCTATAAATTCTGCATACATCGTGGATGATGCAACTATGGTCTGTTTGGAGCTTCTCCACGAAATAGCTCCCCCTGCGAGGGTGAATACATATCCAGATGTGGATTTTCTATCATCTTTATCCCCCGCAAAATCTGCATCTGAATACCCTCGTATCTCTAGGGAATCAGATCTTCTGTATGTTAGCATGTAGTTCTTTGTGCCTTTCACATAACGCAATGCCTTCTTTACCATTTTCCAGTGTTCATAACCTGGATTTTCTTGATATCTACCGAGTACTCCGGTGATAAATGCTAAGTCAGGGCGAGTGCACACTTGTGCATACTGTAGGCTTCCAATAGCTGAAGCATATGGAACCGCTTTCATTTGATCGAGCTCGTATTGATTTTGGGGACTTTGATGGTTCCCAAAACTGTCGCCCTTGACTATAGGGGCAGGTGTGGCACTGCACTTATGCATATTATACTTACTTAGAATCTTTTCTAAATAAGCCTTTTGCGATAGTCCTAATGCTCCATTGTTTCTATCTCGGTGAATTTCTATGCCCAAAACATATGACGCTTCACCAAGATCTTTCATATCAAAATTTGAGGACAAGAACTTCTTTGTCTCTTGCAGTAGACTAACATCACTGCTGGCAAGCAGAATATCATCCACATACAAGATTAGGAAAATGTATTTCCCACTTTTAAACTTTGCATAAACGCAATTGTCCTCAATATTTTCTTTAAATCCAAATCTCTTAATTGTCTCATTGAACTTTAGATACCACTGTCTGGAGGCTTGCTTTAATCCATAAATGGATTTCTTTAGGCGGCATCCCATTTCTTCCTTGCCTTCCATGATAAAACCCTTAGGTTGTTTCATGTAGACATTTTCTTCTAAATCCCCGTTTAGAAATGCCGTCTTTACATCCATTTGATGCAGCTCTAAATCAAAATGTGCAACTAGTGCCATGATGATTCTGAAGGAATCCTTACATGAGACCGGAGAAAATGTCTCATTGTAATCTATCCCTTCTCTTTGTGTAAATCCTTTTGCCACAAGTCGTGCTTTGTACTTTTCGACATTCCCATTGGAGTCATATTTTATTTTGTAGACCCATTTGCAGCCCACTGTTTTGGCTCCTTTAGGAATATTCTCTAAGTCCCAAACATTGTTGGTACTCATCGATCTCATTTCGTCTTCCATGGCCTCCACCCACTTTGATGAATCTGGGCTTCTCATGGCTTCTTCATATGAAGTGGGATCACCTTCCATATGAACTCTTTCTGTGTTGTAAACTTTGTAATCAGTCGAAATGGCTGATTTTCTAGCTCTTGTAGACCTTCTAGGGGCCACATTCTCTTGAGCATTCTATTCCTCAACTTGTGGCTCAACTTCTGGAGGTGGCTGTTGTTGCTCCCTTTCATGCTCAACAAATGGTTCATTCGGCTCCTGACGGACAGGTTCCGAATTTTCACTCATCGTTGTCATGGGTGGAGTCACAACAGGCGCTTGCACCACAATCGCAGGGATCGTCGGTACAGGTGCACATGGTAGCGCAAAAAATGGCTCCTGAGTCATCGGATTAGGTGCATGCACCCTTTTCTCCTCAAGATCAATTTTCCGAGCTACCATGCTCCCCCTCATCATTTCATCCTCTAAGAAGACAGCATGTCTCGTTTCCACAAACTTTGTGTATTTCTCTGGACAGTAGAAACGATAACCTTTTGACTTTTCAGGATAGCCAATAAAATGGCAGTCGACTGTTTTGGTATCTAACTTTGCGATATTTGGATTGAATACTTTGGCCTCGAGCAGGGCTCCCCCACACTTTCGGGTGGTTTAGAGAAGGCACTCTCCCTGTCCATAGCTCATACGGCGTTTTGGGCACCGATTTGCTTGGTACTCTGTTTAGAATGTGAATAGCGGTTTTTAACGCCTCAATCCACAATCCCAATGGTAGGGTGGAATAGCTCATCATACTGCGCACCATATCCATAAGGGTACGGTTGCGCCTTTCAGCTACCCCATTCTGCTGAGGTTCGCCCGGCATCGAGTACTGGGCGACTATTCCAGTCTCCTGTAGAAACCTTGCAAAAGGTCCAGGGACTTGGCCATATGGAGTATGTCGACCGTAGTACTCCCCTCCACGATCAGATCTGACTATCTTTATTCTTTTGTCATGCTGATTTTCAACTTCAGCTTTGAATATTTTGAATTTATCCAACGCTTCTGTTCTTTCTTTTATTGGATAAATATAACCATATCGGGAGTAATCATCCGTGAATGTTATGAACGAATCATAGCCATCCACACTTTTCACTGGAAATGGTCCACATATATCGGTGTGAATTATTTCTAGTGTTGCTGTGCTTCGATTCGCACCCTTTTTAATTTGCTTTACAAATTTTCCTTTAATGCAATCGATGCACTGTTCTATGTCTGAGAATTCTAATGGAGGAAGAATATCATTTTTAACGAGTCTTTCTATTCTCCCCCTCGAAATATGGCCTAGGCGACAGTGCCATAATTTCGATGATTCATCAGTTCTTTTTCTTTTCTTTCCTTCTTTTTCCGACGAGGGTATTTGTTCATTCACTTTACACACAGACAATACTTTTTCACGCAAGGACAATAAATAAAGCTCATCATGGAGTATAGCAACCCCAACATAAGAATTATTACACCATATGGCACATTTGCCATGTCCAAAATAACATTGATAACTGTCTTTATCTAAGCGCGATACACTTATTAAATTTCGATGTATGGAAGGAACAAATAAGACATCTCTAAGCAGAATAGTCAAGCCATCAGCTAGCTCCAAGAGGACGTCGCCAACAGCTTCAACTTCTGCTTGAATTCCATTCGCGACTTCAACGCATCCTTCGCCTCTTTTCATAGTCCTCGTCGAATGGAATCCCTGTAAAGAATTTGCAACATGAACAGTTGCACCTGAGTCAATCCACCAAGTAGATTTCGAAAATCGTGTATACGAGGATTCATTTACAAAGGAAACTAAGTTGTTACCTTTCTTTGCCATTAATTCTTTCAGCCAATCTGGGCAGTCTTTCTTGTAGTGCCCGGTCTTCGACGATGAAGGCACCTGGTCTTTGTTCACCGGCGGTGGCCTCGTGCTGGAACTCTCGCCGATGCTTGCATTGGGGCTTTACCATATTGCTTTGAAGGAGAACCATGGTTGCTTGGTGTGAAGGGCCTTTTCTTATTGTCCTTCACATAATTGATGGTACCTCCATTCTGTGCCTTGAGTCTATCCTCCTCTTGCACACACATGGCAATGGTCTTTTCAATGTCCCATTTCTCAGGGCTCATGTTGTAATTGATGACAAAGTTTTCAAACTGTTGTGGCAATGAAGCCATCACCAAGTGAACCAGAAGTGCAGGCTTCAGCTCCGGGTCGGCATCCATGGGCTTCAGCTTTGCAGCCATGTTGCTCATCCCGAGGATGTGCTCCACGATACCATGTGCACCTCCGAGTATACTTTTCTGTCACCAGCTGCTTCAACAGCTGGGTAGCATATGTCTTTGAAGAACCAGTGAACTGGCTCTTTATCTTTTCTAGGTACTCCCCAGCGGAAGTACACTCTGTAATTGAGCCCACTATAGCGTTCTCAACTGTATTCTTTATGAAAGCCATGCACTTTTTGTTGGCAGTCTGCCACTTTCTGTTCTCTAAGGCGTAGGACATCTCTACAGGAGCATGGTCCCTTTTCTTTTGAGCCCATGCATCATCAGTATCCCCGTCAGCTCTGACGGGGTCAGCAGGCTTGATGGGCTGCGGTGTGTCAACCACCCGAGTCCACCTCAGCACACACGAAGGCGAAATCCACCTTCTTCCTCCATTCCGTGTAGTTATCCCCTCTAAGGGTGGGAACATCCTTGATGCAGCTCATCAAGTAGAACCCTCCTGAAAACCACAAAGAAGTGAGAACAGTACAATTGCAAATTATAATTCAACGTTGGTCCGAATTAAAACATGCAACTGTTAATGCAAATAAAACTATATCACCGTTGGGCAGAAATAGAGATAAATGCACATATCATTGCAACAAAACATGGTCATGTCATTAATAACGTTGGTCAAAAAATAACAGAACCATAATTGTCACAATAACTACTTTTCATTTTGCATTTAAAAATGCTTCTTTTTACTATTTGCAGCGGAAACTATGAATTTAAACTTTAAACTTTGAACTTTACAGAGACATTTCCTTTACTTTTAAATTTCTGAACAAATATTTCGTTGGTCCTATTTATTCAGAAAAAACTAGACAAAATTTTGGCCAAAAACGACCCAAAACTGCCTAAAAAATGCCTCTGTAATTAATAAAACTGTGCAAAACTGTAAAAAACAGACTGTTACTGTTACTGCGCACGCGGCCCGCGGCCCACGCGGCCTGCTACGCACTGAGCGGCACGCAGCCGACGCGGCGCCCACGCTGCCGAGCGGCGCACAGGGACGCGGCGCCCACGCGGGCTGCCAACGCGGCCCAAAACGCGGCCTGCCCGCGGCCTGCCAGAGGCCTGCCCGCGGCCTGGCCAGCGGAGCCCACGCGGCCCGCACACGGCGCCGACGCGGCCCGCACACGGTGCCCACGCGGCGGCCCTCTCTGGCCGTCGGATCGAATCCGACGGTCGCCCTTCTGTTTCGGCCGGGATAAAAGGGTGGCCAACGGCCCAAACCCTAACCCTAAGGCCATTTCCCCCCCGACCCCCTCTCTGATCTTTCTCTGTCGACTCCGGCGGCGGCGGCGGAGAGCCGTTGGCTCGCCCCGCCCGGCGCTCTCTGCCGGCGACGGCGGCATGCAGTCGCGCCCCGCAGCAGCCTCCCGCGCGCTCGTCGCGTGGTTGCTGGCGGCTGGCCGACGGCGCCGCCCGCCCTTTTCTTTCTTTCCTCCACCAGATCCCGGCGCGGCGGCCAAGGAACGGAGGCAAACTGTGGCGCCCCCCTGTGCCTCTTGCCGGTGAGTGCGTCCATCCAAGAGGTGGGCGCACCGCCGTCAAGTGGTGCAGTGGTGGCTCTTTCTTTGCCGGCGACGAGCCGCAGCACGGTAAGCCGGTAGGTTTTCTTTTCTTTGCCCCCGGCTCGCGGAGCGAGTAGAGGTGGCCCTTCTTCCCGATGCCTCGGCATGCCGATGCGCATCGGGATCGAGAGGGCGGCGCGGCCTTGCGGCGGCGCTAACTGTGCCGGCGAGCCCGAGGGCCTCTGCCGGTGTACTTTTCTTTGCATCAGGGAGGATCTAGGATTTCTCTTCTTTCTTTTCTACCCGAAAAATAAACACGAGATCTACATCTAGAGTGGCTCTGATACCAATGTTTACTTTACTAGATCAACTAGAGTAGCATCCGTGCGGGTAGACACTATATCTATATGTATACTGCAAGATCGGAGAGAGATCGAGAGTGGTATGGGAGACAAACCTTCTCCCTTCGAGGTCGAACCGTCGGACGCCGACATGGTGGCGGCGACGGATGGAGTGGATGAGCGGTGGCAGCGGTGGAGCTTCCCGTCGGCTCAGCGCTAACCCTAGATCGGATTGGTATGTCGGTGGGGCGTACGGCAAACGCGGTGAACCTCGTACTCGCGAGCCGCCGGCCCCCACCTCTCTTTATAGCGCTGGCGACAGGGGCCCACCAACCATAACGGGTTGGGCGCCCCCGATCAGGGCGCAGGTCAAGGGGCCCGGTGGGCCGTTGGGCCCACTCGGGGAGAGATCAATCTAAC
>NC_061512.1:83540994-83561954 GCF_022539505.1 Lolium rigidum | reverse complement strand
CGGCTCCGGTGCGCGATCTCCAAATAATCATGAAACATGCAAAATAGATGAAATAACATAAGTATTGTGTCCCAATATGAAATATATCAATGAATAATAGCAAATTATGATATAAAATAGTGATGCAAATTGGACGTATCAGCAACCAACATGGTCTCGTATCCTCCTGGCGAAGCTTTGTGTAATTTGCCTACCATATCAAGTCCCCATTGGGCAAAGGGCCAGGACAATGGTATTGGCATCAGCTCTGCTGCTGGGGAGTTTGGTTTTGCGGCGAATCTTTGGCACGCGTCGCAGGTTCGTACTATCTCTTTTGCATCCTCGATTGCTGTCAACCAGTAAAATCCAGCCCGAAAAACCTTTGCTGCAATAGCTCGACTGCTCGCGTGGTGACCACATATTCCCTCGTGTACATCCTTTAAGATTATTCTTCCTTCTTCGGGTGTAACACACCTTTGCAGCACTCCCGAAATACTGCGCTTGTATAACTCCCCTTTGACCACTGTGAAGGCTTTGGATCGTCGAATAACTCGCCTTGCTTCAATTGGGTCATCAGGTATTTCTTTCCGTAGGATATACGATATGTACGCTTGCATCCATGGGATTTCTACCATCATCACCAGCTCCTGATCCTCTTCTTCATCTCGAACTTCTTTGTGAGGCGCCGAAGTTTTCTCCTCCTTCGTCTTCTTCTGCACCTTTGTCTTTGTGGATCTTTCGGCTATTTCTTCCCAAAACACCCCTGGCGGGATTGGGAGGCACTGTGACCCGATGTTTGCGAGAACATCGGCTTCATCATTGCTCAGCCTACTGATGTGATTTACTTCGCATCCATCGAACAGCTTCTCAAGCTCATTGTACACCTCCTTGTATGCCACTATGCTGTCATTGACTGCATCACATTGGTTCATAACTTGCTGTGCTACCAATTGTGAGTCGCCAAAGATTTTTAATCGGGTCGCACCGCAGGCTTTTGCCATCTTCATCCCGTGTATAAGGGCTTCATATTCTGCTTCATTATTAGATGCGTTTGGGAACGTCATCCGTAGGACGTATTTCAATTTGTCGCCTTCAGGTGATATGAGTATCACCCCTGCGCCAGCTCCTTCTACTCTCTTGGATCCGTCGAAGTTCATGGTCCAGGTTCTCGACAAATCTGGGGGTCCTGTATTTTGTAGCTCCATCCACTCTGCAATGAAATCTGGCAGAATTTGCGACTTGATTGCCTTTCTTTTTTCATACGTGATGTCCCGAGGGGAGAGTTCTATTCCCCAAAGGGAGACACGTCATGTAGCTTCTGGATTGTTCAGTATATTTGATAGAGGTGCTTCATTGACTACTATTATCGGGTGTGCCGAAAAATAGTGGCGCAATTTTCTTGTTGTTGTTATTACTCCATATGCTAGCTTCTGGTACTGAGGGTACCGCTGTTTTGAGGGCGATAAAACTTCGCTGATGAAGTATACCGGCCTTTGTACTCCATGGAGTTTTCCTTCTTCCTCTCTTTCAACGACTAGCGCCGTGCTAACCACCTGAGGTGTCGCTGCGATGTATAGCAGGAGGGGTTCCTTCTCTTTTGGTGCCACGAAGATTGGTGGTGTCGAAATTGTGCGCTTTAAATCCTCGAAAGCTCGCTCTGCCTCCTAATTCCATTGGAATTTCTCTCCTTGCTTGATTAGGGCGTAAAATGGTAATGCTTTTTCTCCCAATCTGGTGACGAATCTGCTTAAAGCTGCGACTCGCCCAGTTAGCTGCTGTACTTCCTTCAACTTTGTTGGCTTTCTCATTGTTACGATAGCCTGTATTTTTTCGGGATTTGCCTCAATCCCTCTTGCTGAAACAAGAAAACCAAGAAGTTCTCCTGCAGGGACGCCAAAGGAACACTTCGTTGGGTTCAATTTGAGACAAAACTTGTCGAGGTTGTCGAAGGTTTCCTTCAGATCTTTAATTACCGTTGTCCCCTTTTTTGATGTTATGACGACATCGTCGATGTATACTTGTACGTTCTTCCCAATCTGTGTCGCCAAGCACTTCTGCATCATCCTCTGGTATGTTGCTCCCGCGTTTTTCAAGCCAAAGGGCATTGTTTTATAACAAAATACTCCATAAGGTGTGATGAACGCTGTTTTGATCTCATCTTCTTCTTTTAATCTGATCTGGTTATAGCCGAATATGCATCTAGGAAGGAAAGACGTTCGCAACTCTGCCGTGGAGTCGATAATTTGATCGATCCTTGGGAGGGGAAAGTGATCCTTAGGGCAATGTTTATTGAGACACGTAAAATCGACGCACATGCGAAGGACTTTAGTGTTTTTCTTCGGCACCAACACTGGATTTACTACCCATGTGGCCTCTGTATGCAGCTCCTTGATAAAACCAGCTTCTCTTAGTCGATCTATTTCTGACAGCATAGCTTTGCGGTTTGGCTCCGAAAAACGCCGCAAAGGTTGTTTTATTGGTCTCGCTAATGGGTCCAAGTTTAGGTGGTGCTCGACAAGTTCCATGGGTACTCCTGGCATGTCAGCTGGACACCATGCGAAGATTTTCCAGAGCTCACGGAGGAACTCGACGAGCGCGCTTTCCTATGCGAGGTCCATGTTGCCGCAATGGACGTCGTCTTCTTTGGATCTGTCGGGTGAATCTGTACCTCCTTGGAATCCTTTGCAGTGTTAAAGGTTACCTATTTATTAGGCCTCCCTACGTCTGGTAGCACATCATAATCAGTCGTGAGCCTTGACTCCATGTACTCTGCTTGCATCCCGAAAGTTTCTGACAGTCGATGAAAATCCTTGTCACATTTGTCGGCTAGTGCGAAACTTCCTTTGACTGTAATTGGTCCCTTAGGTCCAGGTAACCTCCATAATAAGTACGTGTAATGTGGTACTGCCATAAACCTGGCATATGCTGGCCGTCCCAACAAGGCGTGATACTGCGATGGGAAATCCACGACTTCAAATTCCAGCTTCTCGATCCTGTAGTTTTCTCGGGTCCCGAACTGAACGTCGAGATTGATCTTCCCCAGCGGATAACTTGGCTTCTCCGGTGTGATACCGTGGAATCGTGTGTCGGTCGGTTTCAGGTTTGCTAGGGATATATTCATCTTCCTTAGTGTATCTGCATACATAAGGTTTAAACTACTGCCGCCATCTATGAACACTCGAGATACATCAAATCCCGCAATTACTGCTGGTAAGATCAGTGCTGACTGCCCTGGTCGAGGAACTTGTTGTGGATGATCAGCTATTGTGAAGCCAATATCTTGCCCTGACCAGTTAAGGTACTCGACTGTTGGTGGTGGCATCTTCTCTGCCATAAACACCTGTCGCGAGATTACTTTCTGAGCTCTATTGGATGGCCTGCCTTTCTGGATCATCGAAACCGCTCCATTAGAGTTGGGATCAACATAAGGCGGTGGAGCAGGTGCTGCCGCTATTCTGAGCTGATGTCGATTTTCGTTCGTAATCGCGGGAGGAGGTGGCAAGTGAATCTCACTCCTGGGTCCTTGAGGGTTTCTGTGCGCTGCCTGAGCATTTGCATGCCCTGCCCACCTTAACATTGCCTGGAAATTTCGGCAATCCTTCTGCAAGTGTCCTGACTGTCTTTTTCCATTGTTGTCGAGAAAAAAGTGCATCTGACACGGCCCGTTCATCATCTCTTCAGGGGACACAAAAGGTCTGTGGAACCTTGACCCGGTGTTTTGCCTATTGTTTCGAGAGTCATCTCTATTGTCGCCTCGCTGTTCGTTGCTCCTCTGGTAATCATCTCTGTTGTTTCCTCCAGCGCTTGCTCGGAAGCCAGCCGAAATTTGCCCAGGAGCATCATAACTCGAGTACTGCCGAGGAAATCGTCGCCTACTTTGATAATTTCGGCCGCGGTCCTCCTCTGGTGACCTATGCCGTTTGTTGTGAACGGCATCTTCTCCATCTGCCCATCTGTTTGCTATCTCCATTAATGCGGATACTGTCTTTGGATTGGTCCTGCCCAAATCCTCAACAAAATCTCCTCGCCGGATTCCTGCGACAAACGCGTCTATTGCTCTCTCGTCAGATATATTCTCTGCCGAGTTTTTAATGATGTTCCATCTTTGGATATATTTTCTCATTGGTTCGTCTGGCTTTTGTCGACATGACCTCAATTCCTCTAGCGATGCAGGTTTTTTGCAGGTGGAATGGAAGTTCTTGACGAAAACGTCCTCAAAATTGTCCCAGCTGTCGATAGATCCTGGAGGAAGTTTCTTTATCCAGGATCGCGCGGCTCCACTCAGGTGTATCTGAATACTTTGCATAGCTGTTGCTCTGGTCCCTCCTGTGAGCTTCACCGTTTCTAGGTAATCGACTAACCAATCCTCTGGATCTTGCAAGCCGTCGAATTTCTTGAAACTGTCGGGCAACTTGAATCCCGAAGGGACTCGAGTTTTTCGGACTCTCCTTGTAAAGCATGGTAAACCGCACATGTCCTCGTCGTTTATTTCTGGGGAATGCCGATGTTCTCTTCTACTTTGTCGTGCTCTGTCCACCCTTGCTTGTGTTGCTGTGTCTCTTGCTCCACTTGTCCCTTCCGGAGCTGCTGCTGCTGCTGCCGCAGGTCGTGGACTATTTTGCCTTGCTGTTCCTTCGGGAGGTGTTGGTGCAAACGCCGTCCCCATGGCTCCAACTCCTGCCATTGCCATGTTGTACAGTGCTTCCCTTGGATCTCCTGGAGGTGGCCTGGATGCGAGGATAAAGGCCTGTGTCGCCATATACCCAGCTTCTGGTGTCTTGGGGATGATGTTCCCTCTCGTGTCTATCGACATAAAAGACATGTCGAGGTTTTGAACCAAGTATTCTCTTTCTCCTTCACGTATGTTTTGCAGCCTTGATCTTGCTCTGTTCCGGGCTTCTCTGTGGCTATCTCCCAAAGTTCCAGATTGTCGACTTAACTCCGCTCTTCGCCTGCTTGATGCGGAGGCTGCCTCCTTTCTTATATTTAAAGCAGCTGTCTGTTTTTCCAACTCCCTTGCAGCTCGTGCGAGCCTATATTGATATGCTTGCAACTCTTCTGGCGTGGCTGTTGTAGCCATTGGTTCTGAGCCATCCATAGCTCTTGCGGCTCTATCCCATGCTGCTCGCGGGAGTTGAACTCTATCACGAGGCTCAGGTCCGATATATTTACTGCCTAGACCTTGTCGTAAATTAGAGGGATCGACGTATGGATTTCCCAGGTCGTCGAAAGCCTCAGATGTTTCCTCTTGATCGCGACTTGGCTCTCCGATGGCATAAATCTGATGGTATTTTGTATCCAGATCTGTGCTATTTTTGGTGACACCATCATAAAGATTGGCGAAGACCTTGCCCACTGTGGTGGATTTGTCGATGAAATCGAAGCTGTCGACGCTGCTCGAGTCATCGCTTATATAGGAGTTCGCGGATGACTCGAAGGATATGTCGCTGAAGATCTTGGCGAGCTTTTCGCTTGCCCTGGTGCTGATGAAGCGTGGCGATGAAGTCTCTTCTTCACCTGACTCGATTGACGATGTTGAGTTCGAAAAATCGGAATCGACCGCCGACAATCCCGACGAAATAGGACTTTCGAGACGATACGCTCCTTCTTTCCCGACGCGAAAGTGGAATCTTCCAAACGTCATCTCCATAGGCTCCTCCAGATACGCATATGCATCCAAACGGGAGGGCGGGTGAGGAACAAAATCGACAGGACCAGTTGCGATCTGTTTACCTCGATCCATTGCGTTGCTTGCAGTTGATGAAGTCGACGATCTTGAACGTGCCATCGAGATCAGATCCTTGACACCTCTAATTCCTACAGACGGCGCCAATTGACAAGGGATTAACTTATCAATGCCTACATGTTGTAGACTAGGGTTTAGTTGGAAGTAGAGGGCAAGTAGATCTCGAAGGTTTCAGCCGAAAAGTACTCGACGATTATGAAAACTAGGGTTTGGGAGACAATGATTCGATGCTTTCTTTGTCCCTCGACTCCCCCTTATATAGGAGGTGGAGTCGAGAGATTCGTCTTGTACAAGTTACAGAGTCCGGGAGTGTTTACAACTCATCCCGCAAGATTACAAACATCATCTCTATTACAATTCTAACTTTCCTTAATATCAACTTGGGCTTCCGAATCTTCATATTCTTCGGGTCGTGGGCCTTCAGTAAACCCAGGGTACTATCTTCGGCAGGCCCATTGGGGATGCCTATGTCACCAAGCTCTTCTTCTTTGGTCGGCATAACTCTTTTGACGACTCTGCGCTATTTTGAGTCTATCCCGGATCACCTCGATAACTCCTTGTCTCTCCCTGATGTAGTCCGGTGTAAACTCCTTGTTTTCTCCGGTTTCAAACCAACAAATTGGTGATCGACACTTCCTTCCGTACAATGCTTCGTACGGTGCCATCTGGATGCTACTCTGATAAGTATTGTTATATGAGAATTCTGCTAAAGGTAAATGGTCCTCCCATGAGCCTCCAAAGTTCAGAGCACAAGCTCTAAGCATGTCTTCAAGTATCTGATTGGTTCTTTCGGTTTGTCCTCCGGTTTGTGGATGATAAGCTGTACTGAAATCCAACTTGGATCCCAAAGCTTCTTGGAGTTGTTTCCAAAACGCTGATGTGAAAATTGAACCTCTATCTGAGACTATTTTCTTGGTACTCCATGCTTACTCACAATCTCGTTCACATATATATCCACAAGCTTTTCCGCAGTATCCTTTGTATTTACGGCTATGAAATGAGCACTCTTGGTAAGCCTGTCCACTATTACCCATATCATATCCTTCTTCTTACTAGTCATTGGTAGACCAGTAACAAAATCCATTCCGATTTCATCCCATTTCCACTCCGGTATCTCTAGTGGTTTGAGTAATCCCGCAGGACTTTGATGTTCTGCCTTCACTCGCTGACATGTATGGCATTCCGAGACATATTGTGCTATTTCTCTTTTCATGTTGTTCCACCAGAACATCTCTTTCAAATTCATATACATCTTAATACTTCCCGGATGTATTGAATAAGGGGTTTCATGTGCTTCCTTTAATATGATTGACTTCACTTCTGGATAATCCGGTGCACATATCCTTTTCTGAAAGTATAATGAATCAAAATCCCCTAGATGGAATTCCGATGGTCTTCCCTCTTCAATCCTCTTGATTTCTTCTTGGATGAACAAATCATCCGCTTGTTTTTGGATAATCTCATACTTCAAGTCTGAGTACATCTCATCCATAATCCTCATGGTTGCTATACTTCCCTTAACATCACCTTGAATAAACAAAATCTTCGCATCCTCTAGCTCTTTCCGAAGTTCCTTTGGAATCTCCCATTCCGTAGGTTGATTCTCCGTACTCTTCCTGCTTAAGGCATCTGCTACTACATTAGCCTTGCATGGTGTATAGTTGATCGTAAGGTCATAATCCTTAATCAACTCTAACCATCTCTTCTGTCTCATGTTTAATTCCTTCTGAGTGAAGAAATATTTCAAACTTTTATGATCGGTGTATAACTCACACTTGGATCCATATAGAAATTGTCTCCAACTTTTCAGAGCATACACAACTGCCGCTAACTCTAGATCATGTACTGGGTAGTTGTGTTCATGTGGCTTCAACTGTCTTGATCCATAAGCTATTACTTTCCGGTCTTGCATAAGAACACATCCAAGTCCATTCTTGGAAGCATCACAATACACCGTATAATCCTTTCCAGGTTCAGGAACTGCTAATACCGGTGCTGTGGTTAACTTATTTTTGAGTGTTTGGAAGCTGGCTTCACACTCATCAGTCCACACAAATGGAGTATTTTTCTTGAGTAACTTAGAGCATCTCCAGTCGCGTCCCCCAAACCGTCCCCCAAACCGCGCCGGATTGAGCGTTTGGGGGACGTGTTTCGTTCGTGCCGCGTTTGGGGGACGTCGCTCCCCAGTCGCGTCCCCCAAACAAAATTTCGCAAATTTTAAACTTAACTAGATTCGATTAGATTCGTCCAAACTTACATAGATTCGAACGAAATTTGACTAACTTTAAAAATAAACCTAATCTAGAACCACTTGCGGCGGCCGGAGGCGTCGTAGTACTGCTGGAAGTTGTACATCTCGTCGGTGACGACCTCCCGCTGACGCGCTCGTCGACGGGCTCGTCCACGGGCTCGTCCTTCACCAAGCCGCTTGGTCCTCGCCTCGCCGTCGTCGGTGAGGTCCACCGGCGGCTTGCCGGATCGCGGTCGCATGGACGCCACATCCAGACGCCGCGCCGCCGCAGCCCCGGGCAGTCCTCGGGGTCGTCGGCTGCTGGCGATGAGCCGCTGCTGCCGCTCGTACTCCGCCAGCAGCGCCGCCTGCGATGCTTCCTCCGGCTCCTCCTTCACCTCCGGCTTCGGGATGAGGAGGGCGCCGCCGCGCCTCCCTTGCTGCCGCCCGCTGCCGCTACCGCCACGCCTCGTGTTGACGGGCGTCGCCGGCTCCTCCTTGACCTCCCGTTTGGGAACGGTGTACGGCGCCGACCGGTACGACGAGGACGGCGTCGATCGCGCCGGTCCCGAGGAAGAAGAGTGCGAGGAGGACGAGTACGTCGTCCTCCTCGGCTGCCATTGAGGAGACGGCGGCGGCGACGACGGCATCTCCAGCCTTGGAGCGCCATTGCGGAGGCCGCGGATGACGTTCTCGAGGGTGCGCCCCGGAACGCCCCAGAACGAGGCGCGGCCTTCCCTGTTCCAGCCGTTGGGCCCGCCGATGAGGCCGGTGGTGCTGTGCATCTCGACGTCGTACTTGGCCTTGAAGTACGTGACCCACCGGTCGTCGTTGTCCTTGGCCGCCCATGTCGGATCCGCCCGCTCCTCGGCGGTGAGTTGAGCCCGACGGGCCTTGATGGCGTCCCACCATTGCTCCGTGCGCGGCTCGGCGGCGGCGGAACGCCAATGCCGTTCACGGCCATCTTCCGGCCGCCGCTGCTTGGCAGCCGCATGTCCGGCGGGACCGGATACCGGGCGTGGTACAGCGCCCACGCCTCCGCCACGGTGAGGCTGCCGCGTCTGAAGCCGTTCGCCGCGGCGATCTTGCGGGAGGATGAGCTCGACATTTTTTGAGCGGCGAGGAGAGGATCTGGGAGGGGGGAGGCGGCGGCGACGAGAAGGATTATGAGCGGCGATAACTGCAGGGCGTCTTAAAACAGCGGCGGCAGCGGGTGGTTGCACGCAATAACTCCGGCGCGGACGGCCATTGTGACGCCCCAAAACCGGTACCATGAGGATCCCAGCGAATCTGCCGAAATCCGCACGATATCGATTTTAGGAGACGCACCACCAAGCGCCTCGTACACGCCGAAGCATGCACGCGATGCGGGTGGAATCAATCACGAGAGGTAACATTACAACTGGATTACAATAGAGCCCACAAGAAACATATATTACAACAACTCCAACGAGTCAAGATACAAATATACAATATAAAGATCCAAATCATACAGAAGATCAAACACGTCCGAGTACGGACAAGATACAAATTTTGGACTAAGAGTCCTGAAGATAACCAGTGGCGTCCATAACCCTGCCCAGGCCAAGCCGGAAGGGTAACCTTGCTAGCGTCGTTCTTCATCGTACCGATCTTCATACCTGCCCGGTTATATCCCGTAGAAGCAGCAATAAGTACGGGTTCGTACTTAACAAGACTTCAAGACGTATAAGCATTCGTCAACCAGTCGTCCTTTGTACTTGAGGCACGCAGGGGACTTAGAGGACGCAAGATGAACGTCATAGGCAATATGGTGGGGTTAAGCGGCAGCGCGCAAGCACTAAAAACCTATAGAGACACTCTACAACTGTCGTCTATCAGAGAAGGTGAGAGAGCGCATAACTAACAGTTCTATACTCTGCAAACATAACACAGCCGATGCGTTCCCCCCTCGCAAGGAGGTACTTACAAAGGCACTCACACGGTTGTCAAATTTTAACCAGTTATTATTTAAGTTGTGCTAACTTACTACGCAAGTTATTAGTATGGAAACAACAGGTGTAAGTTGTCTATGGTCGAGTCATACAGCTCCAAGTCGTCCATAACCGCGGACGCGGCTTATCGATAAGATGTACACCCTGCAGGGGTTGCCCAAATGTACCCACACGCACGATCAACCCACTTGCGACAGGTGGATATCACGACTCGCACTCTCCTTCACGACAACAATGTCCAGGAAGCCACCTAACTAAGTTAAACCCGTATCGAAGTTCGGCCGTATCTCCGAAGCGGACTTAGCTATGTGCGCCAGCGTGCTAGGTGGTTTAAACACACACTGGGGCGATAAACCACTTCACAGAGGCTCCGCGACCTATACGTGCATACCAGAAACAAGGGATACATGGCACCCAGGGGCTTCCCAAAATAAATAAGTAACAGTGCTGGCATGCACGCAAACAACAAATGGTAAAACATTGCAAACTAGTTGTGGCCACTGGACAAAGCTGTAGATTCCGGCAGTGATCGAGGGGAGACCCAGAAACATACCCACGTGTGGTTAGAGCGCTCAGTCCCGGAACAGATAACAAGAACTCGGGGTCCTAGGTTTTAAAGAAACACAAGTGAGCCGTCACAAAACGATCAGTTGACCCACCGATGCCTCCGCTTAACAATTATTAACAAGTAACCATGATACTTCCAACAGATATAACCATAAACCATGTGTCATGTTCCCCAACTGATAACCCGATAAGATAGCGGTAACGGTAACGAGATATAAACAACACTAGCATGCACTACGACTCGCAAGGCAGACCCGATAACCAAACAATAGCTGTAGGAGGTGGTGGTGGCAATATGGGCTGCTTGAGGTAACAAGTGGAAAGGACACGTGACAAGAACGCAACTTAAGGATAGCATGAGGGAGAAGGCAAAATAAAATAGGTGAGCGACTTCGCGAGGGCGGGAGTATAAGGGAAATGCTTGCCTGTTAAAGCTTGCCGAGGAACATCCGGAGAACTTGTCGCATCTAACAACACCACTTCGCGATCCTATCCGGGAAGAAGCAAATGCTGGAACAAACAACACATGCAAGTCTTACTACTACGGATAAAGAAGATCCAGCATGATCAAGATGATATGCATGACATGGCAAAGATGATGCGATGCAACTTATCCAATTTAAGCGGAATCGGAATCCCGGACAAACAAATTAAGGTTGGAGTTACATTTCTACCGACAAGTTTAAGGGTTGATTATCATGGCATAACATAGCAAGGGTGAGCTACGTCAATATTAAACGGAGCGGGGAAACCTAGTTGGTGTTCCGAAATACTCCGCATATATGTTAGGTGAACATGCACGACTATCAATGCGCGACATGATGCGAGATGCAAACAGATGAATGGATGACATAATCATGTTCCTCACGTTTTTCTGATCAAGATGGACATAAAGTTTGTTTGATTTGGATTTGTAAAAGTGCAATTATGATACAAATGCTAAACAATCTGATCGTGAATTTTCTGAAGCAAAAAGGTTGGCCTTTATCGCCCCAAGGAGAATCGAAATCGGGTTGATCAAGTGAAGGAACAGAGGTGGTGCCAGTGCGCTGGTGATTCGGATTTGTATAGATACAGGGTGCAGACTAGGTATGGTGTGTGCCCGTGGGATAACTGAAGAACAGAGACACTACGAACTGGAACCGAACAGCTGCTGTTCCTGTAGATAGCGAACCTGCACGGTTTTTAAAGCTTCTGCCACGAAGAAACGGGGCACCGTTTTGAGTGAAACGAAAGATGTTGATAAAGTACGCAGTGGTTATTTTCGAAGGAGACCAACAGCTCGTGCTGAAGTGGTCGGGGACGCCGGTGGGCTTCGCCGGAAAACAGAACAGAGACACGGCGAAACTGAAATCTGAAACAGAATCTGTTTTCTGGACCTGACTTCGGAAGACGATGGCGACGTCGTCACAGCACCGTTCGGGACGATTCAAAGATCAAAATGAAGCTTGAGACGTTGTGCATCTGGAGGTACAAGGAACTCGTGCTGAGGAGGCTTGTACCGGCGGTGATCTTCGTCGGAAAACAGCACCGTGGAACAGAACCAGAAACGGGACCTTTTCGTTTTGGAAACCACTCGATCTCGTTCTCTCGCTCGACTTCGCAGAGATCATGCAGAGGGGAAGGCGTGGTGTTGATGTTGCTCACCCAGGGTTGCTCGACGACGAGGAGGAAGCGACGGAGGGGCTCGCCGGCGTTGAGGAAGAAGGTGGCCGGGGTAGACGACGTTGCAGATGTGGACGAGGGCGAGCAACTGCGGCGTCTCCGGCTCCATGAAGACGACGAGGATGGAGGAGAGGGGACGGTGGTCCGATTCCACGGATCAGGTGAGCTCGTCGGCGGCCATGGCGACGCGGCGGTGAGGTAGACGGAGGAGGTAGCTCACGGTAGGGTTTTTGGTGAGGAGACAGTGATGGTTGGCGGCAGCTGTAGAGGAGGGAGGAGAACACCTAGGGTTGCAGGTTACGAGCATGAGAATTTATAGGAGGCAGTGGCGCTCCTAGGAGCCGTCCCATCGCCAGAAAGCGACGTGCCGAGTCATGGATGCGCGTCTGTACGTACGAAGAAGAAGACACATAGAGGAGGTGGGCTGATCGGAGGAGTCGGGCCACAAGGGAGATGCGGCCCAGAGCAAGAAAGGTGAGCTGCTTCGTGAATAAAAGAAAGCACAACGTGTGACCATTGTACATCCTGGAGTTTGTAGTATTTGCATAGATGAAACGTAAGAGAGATAGACAGAATGGATGGAGGCAAAAGAATAATGTCACGGGATGAAGGAAAACGGGGAAGCACGCAACATTTCCAAACCATATTTTATTAAAACTAGTTTGTCCAAAATATTATAATGTCTTTGTTTCAGGTTTTATTAAAATAAGATAAGAGCGGAGGAGGAGGGTTTTTATTAAACCATACAAGAGAAATCAAAATAGGGTTTATTGCAATTAATTTTGGCTTTTCGCAAAATATGCAAGGTGAGAGATGCATGATGCCATGATTATGCACAAAAGAAAAAGAACAACCAAATCTAATATGGGTATTACCCTGGGCCGCTACAGCCATGCACGACGAGACGCGTCCCTGCGTCGCCTGGGAAAACAGGGACGCCATTAACGTCGCTTGACCAAAGGTAGGCGACGGGGTTTTAGCCTTCCGTGCCGCTGACGGGTCGGGCCCGCGTCGGTTGGCCTCGCTTTCGTTGTGTCCGGCGTCCCCGGAGCGTCCCCGTGGGACGGGGACGGGCTCGGGCGCCGGACACCGTATCGGGCCGCGCCGGACAAAAATGGGCTTTGGGGGACGCGGCTGGAACTCTTTTTTTGTTCGGCGCGCCCCAAATCCCTTTGGGGGACGGTTTGGGGGACGCGACTGGAGATGCTCTTAGTCATTGGTCCGGCAATCTTCGAAAATCCTTCTATGAATCTCCGATAATAGCCTGCCATATCAAGAAATCCTCGTATCTCCTTAGCATTTTTGGGTGACTTCCATTCCAATACGGACTGAACCTTGCTTGGATTCACCGCTATTCCTTCTTTGGTTATGACATGTCCAAGGAATTCAACACTATCTAACCAAAATTTGCATTTGTTGAACTTTGCATATAGCTGATGTTCCCTCAAAATCTGCAGAACTATCTTCAAATGCTTGGCATGTTCTTCTTTATCTTTGGAATAGATTAGAATATCATCTATGAACACTATTACGAACTTGTCCAAGTACTTCATGAATATCTTGTTCATCAAATTCATGAAAATAGCTGGTGCATTTGTTAGTCCAAATGGTACAACCAAGTATTCATGGTGTCCATACCTTGATACAAACGCTGTTTTTGGTACATCCTCCTTCTTGATCTTGATTTGATGGTATCCTGACCTTAAATCTATCTTCGAGAAGACTCCAGCTCCTTGAACTTGGTCAAATAGATCTTGTATTCTAGGTAAAGGATACTTGTTCTTGATAGTTACATTGTTAAGATTCCTGTAATCTCCACACATTCTCTTTCCACCATCTCTTTTGTCCACAAAAATGACTGGTGTACCCCATGGTGACACACTTTCTTGAATGAATCCCTTCTGTTCCAACTCATCTATCTGAGCTTTTAGTTACACTAACTCCTTTGGTCCCATCTTATATGGTGGTTGAGCTATTGGTGCTGTGCCTGGAATCAGGTCGATAGTGAATTCTATCTCTCTATCGGGTGGCATGCCCGGTAGTTCCTTAGGAAATACATCTGAAAACTCCTTTACTACAGGGATATCTTCAATCCTCACTTCCTTCAAACTATTAAGTTCCAATCCTATCTCCAACTCACTGTATTTGTCTCCTTGGAAAACTATTCGGCCTCCAATAGAGTTGCGAAGTGATACTGTTTTGTCTCCACAGTTGATCACCGCTCCATTCTCGGTCAATCAGTCCATCCCTAAGATGACAGATATGTCCTTCATGGGTATGATGAATAGGTCCGCGAAATACACACAGTCACATATGGTTAGGACTTGTTCTTCTTTCACGTGGGTTACTAAGATCGTTCCCCCCGCGGATAGAACAGGTTATAGGGGTTTCTAACTCAGAACATCTAAGCCCGAATTTTTCCACAAACTCCAATGCAAGAAATGATGTGGTTGCTCCAGTATCAAATAATACTTTGCCAGGATGAGTAAGAATGCTTAGCGTACCTAAGACTGTTTGATCCGACTCTTCCGCTTGTTCCAAAGATGTGCAATTCAGTTTTCCATAAGGCTTTCCCCTCTTGTTGTTGTTGTTGGTGTAGTTGCGGTTGTTATTGTTGTTGCGGTTGTTGTTGTTGTTGTTTCCACCTCGTCCTCCTGAGCTCTGTCCGCTCCAAGACGCCTTGTTTGAACAATCCGGCTTGATGTGTCCATCCTTCCCACAACCATAGCAAATGATTCTGGGTTTCTGACAATCCTTTTGCATATGACCCCTTAGGCCACAATTGTTGCAGATGATCTGGTTGATTGGATTCTGACTTTGACCTCCCCGGTTGTATTGATTACCAGTAGTAGGTCGGTATCGGGGTTTAAAACTACGATCAGGTGTTGGTTTACTAATTGGGTACTTCCTTGGCTCGATACGAGCCCTCTTCCTCCTATCCTCCTGGACTTGCCGGTAATCATCCTCGAAAGTGATTGTCGAGTCAATCAGTTCATGGAATTCGGCAGTCCGTGCCAACCTCAGTTGCATCTTCATGTATGGATTCATGCCTTTCATGAACCGCTTTTTCCTCTTCTCCTCCGTATCAACATCCTCAGGTGCATACCTGGATAGCCTGTTGAAATCCCGAACATACTTCATGATGGGTGCAGTGTTCTGTCGTAGTTCGTCAAACTCCCTCTTCTTCAGCTCCACCACACTGTCCGGAACATGGGCATCCCGGAACTTCTTCTTGAACTCCTCCCAGGTGAACACCTTATCTGGAGGGTGTACTGCTACAAGATTCTCCCACCATGATGCTGCTGGTCCCGACAACAGATAAGTAGTATATCGAATCTTCTCCTCATCGTTGCAACCAACGGTCTTCAGCTTCCGTTTCGTATCCATGAGCCAATCTTCAGCGTCCATTGGTTCTGGAGCTGATGTAAAAGGTAGTGGTCTTGCATTTTGGAAGTCTGATAGGGTTACTCCCTTGCCTTCATTACCCCTATCGTTGATGACTTGGGTAAAGAAGTCTTGCATGTTCTTGCTTTGATTTTCCTGGTATCGCCTCCTATCTTCTTACATTGCCCTCATATACTGTTGGAAATCTGGATGTAGCATTGGGTGTGGTGGTGGTGGTGCATTCTCCGCTCTAGCTGCTGCATCTGCCTCCTCTTTTTCTCTCGCCTCCCGCTCTCTTCGAGCCTCTTCAGTTTCAACTAACGCCATGTCCCCCTAGTCCAGTAACAAAGAGCGATTACTCATAATTACACCATGCAAATGTTTTTTGAGCTCAACTCATTGCCCAGAACTAGTCACACAATGAAATCAAGAACCAAATCCAAAACAAACATTTATTATGCATATACTTTGTATATTACATAACACACACACAAACTTATATTACATGTGGTATATATAAACCACTTATTTGGCTCAAAGCCCAAGCCAACGGGAATTAAAAATACGTTCTATTACAATACCACCTAGATTACTTTATTCTTCCTTGGAGCTCTACTCCTCTTCATCATAACTCACCTCCGCGTACATCCCTGGGGTCCATCCGGTACAGCGGTTTGTCTTCCGAACACCGTCCGGAATGAAGGTCCTTCCAGTAGGTATGTAGTCTGAATCGGACGAAGTGCCGAGACAGAGATCTGTCATGCCAAAGTAGCTGGATAAAGACTCATATGTATCCCCGAGTGGGATACAGCTCACCTTCTTCTGCCATCCATGGAGGATTCCTACTCACTTGACCTCTCATCTTCTTCTTCTTCTTTTTCTTGGTTCCAGAACTCTCACCTACGACGTACTGGGATGTTTTGGGTAATCCCATCTCCAGATCTAAAGAAATGGAGTTGGTCTTTCTCTTCCTGCCCAAAGCTTTGGTTAACATCTTGGTTAACCGCGCCTCCTTCATCCTCTGTATCACAAGTGATGGGTTCTCCTTCATCCCCATATGGTTCCCCGAAACGCCAACCAGTTGAGTTCTCGATTGGTGACTCCGAGCAGTTTAGGTTTCTGGAATCATCTCCCCCATATCCAGACTCATATGATGCTGACACATGTGGATAGTGTGGGACAAAGTTGGGTGTGAGTGGATCTTTATGGGACAACTGGTCACTCAAATCTATATAGCTGTGTAGGCTAAAGAAAGGTGTAGTGTGTTGTGGTTGTGCCCTTAGATCACGCATCCGAGTTTGGACTTTATCAGGGTCCGTGAACTCAGCTAGCATGTGATCAATCTCACCCCTCATCTTCATGTGTAAAAGGTACATCGTGGTCAATAAAGACTTACAGCTATCCATGTGTTGTGCTGCAGCTTCAGGACTTCTGTGTGCTAACACCAGATGATTCAGAGTGGGATCCTCATCTTCCTCGGCATGAGGTATATGAGAAAACTCTAAACATAGCAGCCCTACTGACTTGTGTTGCCTTATCTCAAGGATTGCCTTGAATAGGCCCATGTGATAGGCTGTGGTGATGGTTTTGGCTTCTCCGTATGGCATTATACGACTCATCAGCAGTTTTGTCGGTAGTTGGACCGATACTCTGCACTTGGCTAGGATTTCCCCATCGTAGTAGGTATACTTGATAACAGGTATCCGTGGGTCACAATGGAGTTCCTTCAGCATCCCACACAGTAGAGCTGTGATTGGTCCATCATAATCACCGAGCCATCCCTCAACCTTCCTCAAAGTCCTTTTTGGAAAAGTGTTTGCCATTATGGCTGTATACAAAAGCAGAATGTTAGTAGTGATAATGCATCATAATAGCTATAATAAAGAATTATCGCACTAAAATATATGGTTTTGCTATTCTCATGTGAATAATCACCATATTTCTAGAGAATCCTTTACTATTTCTACTTGACTCCTACAGGTTTCTTCCCTATACTAGGTTTTTCCAACCTAAGGTCGCAACATTTGCTCTGATACCAGCTGCGGTGACCCAGCATACCACTGCATGTTGTAGTATACAAGTCGTTGATATGATCTTTGTGAAGGGACTTCTTCACAAATTGCCATATCCCTCAGAGTGGTACAACGGAAAACATTGCAGGTCATAACACTCCATATATTATTACACACAATGTCTTAACAAGTTGGTATTCTCACAGGTCCTATGAGAACACCCTAAGATACTACTTAAGTACGATTACAACTTATAACCATATATAAAGGAGAGCTCAACAACTTATTTAGGTAAATTCTACGTTGCTCGGCTCTATGATGCTAGGGTTCATCACTACTCCTCCACCTCCATGTCACCGGGTCCGTAGACTATCCCATAGTCTACTCCTTCAACTCCGCCGGTAAGATCAGGTTCCTCGTAGACCAGCTCGTAGCTTCCTTCCGGTGCTCCATCGTTGATGGCCTCCACTTCCGGATCACAGTCTAGCAAGGGTGTCGAAAGAAAGTGAGTACGAGAGGTACTCAGCAAGTTCTAAAAGAGTAAAAGGTGTTTGATGCACTAGCTACGACCATTGATCAGGAAATCGCAGGTCAATGCATGTTTCATAATCATTTCTTCAAAAGGTTGCTTTTATTATGAAAACTATGCCCGTCAGTCTTCACAGGTTGACTAGAACTTCAAGGAGTTCCTTTCCTGCCGTGTTCGCAGTTCCCTTCCCGGAACAAGGAGTGATGAGATCTGAGATCTAGGGGTTGGCCCGATCTCGCGATTTGACCCAAGGATCGAGGGGAAAAGGTGGGAGAGCGAGAGGAACGCGAAGAACACGAGGAACACCGGTACTCACGCACGCACACCAACCCGATACACCCGATACTTACCCCCGTGGCTCAATGGACCACGCCAATAGAATCACCAAGGAAGAGGCACGCGGCAGAATTCCCGGTGAGAGATTGGTGTTGGAGAAAAGAGATTGGTGAGGGAGAGAGAGTGACTTGCACTAGAATCTCACTCAACAATATCCAAATCAACAACAAGGATGGCCTTGATTACAGAGGGATGCTTGTCCAAGATGGATGCTAACCCTAGGGAGACTAAGCTCAAAGTTGGTTTAAGCTCAAAATATGTCTGAGGGGTAAAGGAGGGGTCTAGGGTCCTTATATAGGCATACACAGCCAGCCAGGTGAAAAGGTACAAAAACAGGATAACTTAGGCAGTTTGGTAGGGTCTCCTCGTCAGACCCGGTTCTGGGGCCGGTCAGACCGGGCCTGTGACCGGGTGGTCCGGTCCTGGGTCCGGTCGACCGGTCGCCAACCGGAAACCTCGCAAGTTTCCGTCCGGTTGGTGTCCGGTACGAGCTTGAGGGAAATCCGGTTGGCGGCCGGTTGACTGGGTCTGTGACCGGGCGGCCCGCTTGTGCGTCCGGTCAGACCGGGTCCTGGACCGGCCGGCATCTTCCCTTCCTTCGAGTGCTTCGAGTGACGTCGGGTCTAGCTTCGTGTCCATCTTCATGACTTGAGGTTCTTCTCCTTCCCTTGACCATGGCTTGTCCTCCTCTCCGGTGTCTTGATGCGCCTTGTACCTAATGACACATAGCACATCGGCATGAGGTAGCATTCCATCCAAAGTGGTATCAAGATCAAGGGTGGTGAGGAGCGAGTTCACCTTATCGTGTAGCGCTTTAACTCGAGCCCGAGTCATCGGTCCACTTGGGGGACTAGTTGGTCTTGATGTAGTGTCGTCGGTGAGCGGGGCTACATCATCTCCCCCCCCCCCTTGGGAAAGAGTCGTCCTCGACTCGTGGTCTTCCTCATCTCCATGATAGGGTGACAAGTCGGAGACATTGAACGTGTTGCTCACCAAGTACTTGGAGGTCGGGATGTCGATGACGTAGGCGTTGTTGTTGATGCGTTTGAGGACCTTGAAGGGGCCATCTCCTCTTGGCTTGAGCTTTGAGTTGCGTTCATGAGGGAACCGTTCCTTCCGGAGGTGGATCCAAACGAGGTCTCCTTCTTGAAATATTCTTTCCTTCTTCTTGGCGTTGAGGCGGTTAGCTTGACGAAGCACATGTTCTTGTATTGTTGCTCTTGTTTCTTCATGGAGTTTCTTCATGGCGGCGGTGCGCTTGTCGAAGTCCATGTTCGTCCTCTCATGAAGGGGGAGTGGTAGTATGTCGAGTGCCGTGGGAGGTTCGAAGCCGTAGACGACCATGAAGGGACTCCGTGATGTTGTCTTGTGCTTGGCTCGATTGTAGGCGAACTCCGCATGCGGAAGGCACTCTTCCCATGACTTCAAGTTTTTCTTCACGAGTATGCGTAGAAGAGTTGAAAGGCTTCTATTGACCACTTTCGTTTGTCCGTCCGTTTGCGGGTGGGAGGATGATGAGAATAGGAGCTTCACTCCAAACTTTGCCATGAGTGACTTCCATAGGTAGCTCATGAACTTGACGTCTCGGTCCGACACAATGCTTGCCGGTACTCCGTGTAGGCGGACAATTTCCCTGAAAAACAATGAAGCAATGTGTGAAGCATCATCGGTCTTATGGCAAGGTATGAAGTGTGCCATCTTAGAGAACCTATCCACTACCACAAAGATTGAATCATGGCCATGTTTGGTGCGAGGCAACCCTAGTACAAAATCCATGCTAATATCGGTCCATGGTGCATAAGGAATAGGCAATGGCGTGTAAAGACCATAAGGATTGGAGGTAGACTTAGCTTGAAGGCATGTAGTGCAACGGTTGCAAAGGCGCTCCACGTCCCGCTTCATCTTCGGCCAATAGTAGTGAGTGGATAACATCGCAAGTGTCTTGTCACGACCAAAATGTCCCATAAGGCCACCACCATGTGACTCTTGCAAGAGTAACTTTCGAAGAGAAGACTCGGGAATGCAAATTTTGTTGGCTTTAAACAAGTAGCCTTTGTGCAAATAGAAGTCATCAAATCCTCGGTCAATGGAACACTTCTCAAATATCGGAGCAAAGAAAGAATCGGAAGTATAGAGTTCTTTGATCTCGTCAAGTCCCAAAACATGAAAATCCAAGCGAGTAAGCAAAAGGGTGTTTTTGCGGGAAAGAGCATCCGCCACTACATTGTCCTTGCCCTTCTTGTATTTGATTACATACGGGAAGGACTCAATGATCTCAACCCATTTTGCATGACGTTTGTTTAGATTGTGTTGGCTTTTCAAGTACTTCAAAGACTCATGGTCGGAATGAATGATAAACTCTTTTGGCCAAAGATAGTGTTGCCAAACTTCAAGAACACGAACCAAAGCATAGAGCTCCTTGTCATAAATAGGATAGTTGAGGCGTGCGCCGTCCAACTTCTCACTATAATATGCCACGGGTTTTCCATCTTGCATAAGAACGCCACCAATACCAAGTCCACTCGCGTCACACTCAATC
>NC_061512.1:83465130-83540894 GCF_022539505.1 Lolium rigidum | reverse complement strand
AGGAGTGATAGCCACAATTTGATACACTCTGCAGAGGTGCGTTACTTTTCCCACAAGAGATTCCACCCCTTTTTCCATCCGCAGGGACTTGCCCCCGTTCACACTTCCTTTGGTGTGAGGCCAGGTATGAAAATCCAAGCCCACACCGCCTTCTCCGCGACTGCAAACCCACCCTTTTGTCCGACCCTACACCCCCAGTAGACTTCTTCCGATAATACGGCTTTACTCACGGTGTACTCCGGACAATCCATCATAGATCGTAGAGCTTATCATCACTAATGGATGGGGATTTAAAAGGCTATCCCAACCTACGGCAGTGCCTCCAACACCCCGCCAGCTCTACCAATCCGTTGGCGTGCATAAGGGAAAAGATACGGCTGGCTTCCCCAGAGCCATTATAGATCTCATGGTCAACGCGGTTTGTACGGCGCTAGAATCACTGGACGACATTGGTAATTAATCCTAGGGTGATATAACCCATACAATGGAACCTCCACCATATCAACACATACCATGGTTCCATTGCCAGCCACATAGTCATATTCATAGTTGGAAAGTAACATTTTATTTGCGATGCAGGAATGATAAGTATATAGCTTTGCATTAAAGTAGTAGAAAATAATCAAGTTGACATGAGCAAGGGTGAACTTGCCTGTGGACTGCGAGATAGTGCAGTTCAATGCAGTTGATGGAACCTGGACCTCGGGTTCTGTAAGAAGCATCATTGTCCGGTAAGGACAATGTTATAAAAATCCAAATAATGCAATCATGGATGTATTATTTTATGTTGAATCCCTTTACCCCGCTGAGTTATAGCAATTTAGGGTTGAGTTAAGATTTATGCCTTTGGCAGTAACTTGCAATTGATTTAAAAGTGTAGACCATTTTAATTCACATAAAGTAAGATACTTCAAAGTAAAACTACTTTACTTGGTGATTCCTTTACTCATTCCAAAAATAATTTGAAATCATAGAGTTACCTCTATAGTTTTTGGAATAAACAGGAATATATTATTTTTCTTGGAAAAATACCTTTCTCAATAGAAATGACTTGAAATAGTAGAATTTCATTTTGAAATGTTTGAAAATAAGTATTTGAACTTATTTGAGATTTTTCCTTGAATTTTAAATACAAGGAAATAATAGTTTAAAATTCCAAGTTATTATTTAAATTCTTCAAATTCATAATTTTGAATTTTTTTCTTAAATTCTATTTCATATTTTATTCTGGTTAAGATTTATTTTTCATTCACTAATCCAATTTTTAATGGATTTTTAGAGTTGTATTTTATTTACTAAAAATTGGTGAAATCCTGGTCTTTTTCTAAAAAGTAAAAAGACTAAATTACCCCTGGCCCCTATTGGGCCAGCCCACTTAACTAAGGCCCATGGGACAGCCCACTAAGGCTAGTCCCATTATGGGTCGGTGGCGCCGAAGCGGCCCACCTCACTCACTCGCTCGTCTCTCTCACTCGCTCGTCCCTAACCCTAATCCTCTCGCGACGCCCGTGGCGATGGCGTCGCCGCCATGGCCGCCGCCGCTCTCCGGCCATCTCCATGCTCCCCTGCCCTAGCCACCTACCAAATCGGGACCGCCGCGAGACGATCTATCGATCTGTCCGCGTGGTTTCCCCCATCTCTTCCTCTCCTGGCGAATCGCCTCCACTCTGGATCTCGTGGAGAATCGCCCCTGGCGATTGGCGATCTCCGGCGAGCTCTCGTCCTCGCCGTCGACGTGTGCGCCTCCGAGACTGACCTGGCGCGGGTGCTGCTCGCAGTACCTGTGCCGTCGTCTCTGGTGCCCTGCTACGGTGGTGGTGTTCGTGTTCGTCGGCGTAACGCCGGCGCCTACCCTGGCTTTGCAGCTGCTATGGCCGCGCGAGCACTGCCTCGCCATGCCATAGCTTCTGCCACCAGGCGCGTGTAAGTTTCTTCTCCTCCTCCTTCTCTTCTCCATGCCTGTGCGCCTCCCTTGCTTCTGTACTTCTTCTCCCTCATGTTCTGTTGCTTTCTGGTGATCTTGTGATCACACAGAGCTCTGCCATGGCTGCTTAATCTGCCTATGCTTCCATTTGCTGCAAGCTATGGCCAAGTCACCAGTTTCTGGTACTGGCCAGTGTTGCCTTGCTTGCTGTACATGCCATGTGTTGATTATCTATTGCTCCTATCATGCTTTGATCTTGCGATGCTATGCTGTACTTGTTTACAAGCTTGCTATGCCATGTTGTTCATGCTTATGAGCTTGCTATGCTTACTGGCATGTTATACTTGCTTGTCTAGGTGTACTGCTGTGCATCAGTGACACTTGTGAGTGCCAGTGGTGCTTGTGAGGTGCTTCTGTGCTTCTCGTGTAAGCTAATGATCCATTGGATCAACCATTGCTTGTTGGCTAGCTTATCTGTGTGGCTTGACTTGATTCAATTGATCCATTTGATCAATTAAATGTCAGTGATTGCTTACTGATTAATTCTGTGACTAAGTGATTCATTTTCCTTGGTGATGCTGATGCTCAAGCATCACTATGCTACTGCATACATGTGCTATTGATTGCTCTAGCTTACTGGACTAGATCCAGTGGCTATGATGCAGTGATTGGTGCTGTGTTGCCCTACAGTGTGCTACTGTCAATAAATAGTATGAATTTGTTACCTATTCATGCTTGAATAAATTGATTCATGATGAACTGCTTATGCAGTGATGATTTAAATGACTTGCTTGCATATGAATTTGCTATTCATGATTGTTTAGCAAGCAAATGAATCTGAATCCATTTCTGGATGATGATGTGCTATAGTTGGCTTTATTTTAAATGGTGCTAAGTGTGATGTGACCTCGGTAGCCTTGCTACCGATTGGTTGCTCACCTATTTGATTGGATCTTGTGGCTACTCAACTTTGCTTGCATATTTGGGGATCATACTAGATATGAATGCCAATATGCTTGCCCGATGAAATCTAGGGTTTACTCGATGGTTACATGCTTAGGATTTACTCGTGTAGTCCGTATTAGCTGCTAATCATTGCAACACATCTACCGGTGCTTATCCGTGCATAATATCTTGCTAGTGTGTGCATCCGTGCATGATTGCTAGCTTCGTGCACAAGATCCGTATCTGGATGATTTCCATTTTTAGTGGCTTCTAGATCGGCAGTAATCCTTGGTGAAAACCAAGTGATGATCTACCCATTTGAGCATCTCGCTCAATCCCATGACTATGTCATGCATAATTTATGGATCGGATCCATTGGATCCGTCCAGGAACTTGGTATACCTTGTTCCAGCTCCTAGAGTGAAATATTTGGTTGTTGAAGACTTGTGGTTTTGTGCACAGCCCTTCACCTCCAGATTCTGGTTGATCTTCTAGGTCACCATGATTCCTGGTGGCTAAGTGGTTATGTGTTGGTTTTGTTCTTGAGTATGAACTGGATGAACTTGTGTTGGCTCTAGTCTTCACCCTTACCTGGTGAATTATCCTATCTGGTCGACTGTCCTGGTTCTAGGGTTTGTGTTCCTTTTATATGATCCCTACTTCTACTCTGGCCATGACACACAAGCCTGACTTGCCTTGTGACTCAGCTGTTGCATTGCCTTGCTGTTGCTTGATCAGCACCAGCCCTCATATGCTGAAACTTGAGCCCCTGTGGCTGCTCAGTTTTGGTCTGCCTGTTCCTATCTTGTGTTGTCCAGGGATTTGGACAAGCACAAGTGTGCAATGACAGTGTTCACTGTCCAAACTGAATTTCTGTGATGCTGTGCTATCTGTCCAAACTGAATTTCTAACACTTACATTCTAGCTAGCACTTGTTATTTGTTTTGCAGGTTTGAAGTGGAATATGGCCAGAGGATCATCTACAAGTTATTTAGTCTAGGTTTTAGTTTAGAACAAACTTGTAATTTTCCATTTTTATTTCTGTTTATTATTCCTCAATTCTTGTATCAAGAATATTGTAAAGACTTTGTAATTTGTGTTGTGTATCAATAAAGCTTAAGTTTTGTTTATGAGCTTTTGTCTTATGTAATGTTTATATTCTTGATTAAATATTGTATTTAATATTCAATTTGAAATTCAAAGTCATTTGAATTCATAAGTTGTGTTTGAATTGTGAATTCCATATTTATATTGTGTAATGCTTATTGTTCAATGTATTAACACTTGTCAAATGAAATCATTCCCCAAATTAATAAGATACAAAAGAGATCATGTCGAAATTTCCCTAACTCACATTGCCTAACCCTAATTGCAAAATGAGAGAGAACCTCGATCCCTCTTAGGTTTAGTTGCAATAAGGCGCGAAAATTTCCCCCGTTTTGCAATGAAATGCACAACCCATTTCTAAATCTACCCTTCGTTGTTCCTATGTTCTGGGTTATTACATGTAATTTGTTGACCCAACATGCTATTTCTTATCAGAGAGACACCACTAGTGAACTGTGGACCCCGGTCCATTCTTTACATCTGAAATACAATCTACTGCAATACTTGTTCTTTACTGTTCTTCGCAAACAAACATCATCTTCCACACTATACATCTAATCCTTTGTTTTCAGCAAGCTGGTGAGATTGACAACCTCACTGTTACGTTGGGGCAAAGTACTTTGATTGTGTTGTGCAGGTTCCACGTTGGCGCCAGAATCCCTGGTGTTGCGCCGCACTACACTCCGCCACCAACAACCTTTACGTGTTCTTTCACTCCTACTGGTTCGATAACCTTGGTTTCTTACTGAGGGCAAACTTGCTGCTGTACGCATCACACCTTTCTCTTGGGGTTCCCAACGGACGTGTGTCTTGCACGCTATCAAGCTCTTTTTTTGGCGCCGTTGCCGGGGATCTGAAGAAAAGTTACACCGTAAAGATTTCTAACTCCCACGTCAACTACACGCCAGCAACTTTTTCTGGCGCCGTTGCCGCGGAGATCAAGACACGCTGCAAGGGGAGTCTCCCACATCCAATCTCTTTACTTTGTTTTTTGTCTTGCTTTACTTTATTTACTTCTTTGTTTGCTCTTTATATCAAAAATACAAAAAAATTAGTTGCTAGTTTTACTTTATTTACTGTCTTGTTCTCCGTATTAAAAACAAAAAAAAATTAGTTACTTGCATTTATTTTATTTAGTTTGCTTTATTTACTATTACTAAAAATGAGTAATCCGGAAGTTGAAGTTCGTTCATTTAAGCAACAAGGGGGAGAAAATTTTAAAGATGCTTGGTATAGAATTAGTGATGTTCATCATAGGTGCATTAAGAAACACTCCACTATTATACTACTTAGGAACTTTTATGTTGGTATCTCTAGCTGGAATAGATATGTTCTTGATACTCTTGCGGGAGGTAATTTCCTAGGCACTCCTGCTTTAGAAGCTAGTTGCATCATTGAGAGTCTAGTTGGAATACCACCTGTTAATGAAGCTAAAATTGAAATCTCTCTTGAAGATGTCATGAAAAAGTTGGAGACCATAGAGAAAGATCTTCCAAGTATTGAGACTAAATTGGGAATATTACTTAATAGCACTGATAAACTTGATAAATCTCTAGGTGGAATTAATGAGAGAATTTCCGTTTTAGAAACTTGTGCTACCCATGATAATCGAACCCATAGGATTAGTGAACTTGAAGAAGCTATGGGAACCTTGGGTTCAACTTTTTCTTCTCTTAAGTTTAAGGAGAAAGCCTATGTGGTAAGGAGCAAAAGTTCATGTATGTCTCTAAAGTGCCTAAGCCAAAAAACTATTATAGTCCTAAAATTGACAAAGCCCTTAGCACCACTACGGATGAGGGAGCACCTAAAATACCTATTGATGTTGATGCTTCATCTCTTGATAATACTTGATTCACACTTTCTGCGCCTAGCTGAAAGGCGTTAAAGAAAAGCGCTTATGGGAGACAACCCATTATTTTACTTCTGCACTTTTATTTTATATTTGAATCTTGGAAGTTGTTACTACTGTAGCAACCTCTCCTTATCTTTATTTTAATGCATTGTTGTGCCAAGTAAAGTCTTTGATAGTAAAGTCAATACTAGATTTGGATTGCTGCGCAGAAACAGATTTCTTGCTGTCACGAAATTGAGCAGCCCCTGCTGTAGAAAATTTAGAAAAATATGCCAATTTACGTGCGTGATCCTCAGATATGTACGCAACTTTCATTCAATTTGAGCATTTTCATCTGAGCAATTTAAGTTCCCCTGAAAAATTCGTCTTTACGGACTGTTCTGTTTTGACAGATTCTGCATTTTATTTCGCATTGCCTGTTTTGCTATGTTTGATGGATTTCTTTGTTCCATTAACTTTCAGTAGCTTTGTGCAATGTCCAGAAGTGTTAAGAATGATTATGTCACCTCTGAATATATAAATTTTTAATTATGCACTAACCCTCTAATGAGTTTGTTTTGAGTTTGGTGTGGAGGAAGTTTTCAAGGGTCAAGAGAGGAGGATGATACAATATGATCAAGAAGAGTGAAAAGTCTAAGCTTGGGAATGCCCCCGTGGTTCATCCCTGCATATTTTAAGAAGACTCAAGCATCTAAGCTTGGGGATGCCCAAGGCATCCCTTCTTCATCGACAACTTATCAGGTCACCTCTAGTGAAACTATATTTTTATTCCGTCACATCTTATGTGCTTTACTTGGAGCGTCTATTTGTTTTTATTTTTGTTTTTGTTTGAATAAAATCGGATCCTAGCATTCTTTGTTTGGGAGAGAGACACGCTCCGCTGTTTCGTATGAACACATATGTTCTTAGCTTTATTCCTAATGTTCATGGCGAAGGTTGAAACTGCTTCGTTCATTGTTATATGGTTGGAAACATAAAATGTTGCATGTGGTAAATGGTATAATGTCTTGAATAATTTGATACTTGGCAATTGTTGTGCTCATATAAGATCATGTTTAAGCTCTTGCATCTTGTACTTTGCACCTATTAATGAAGAACTACATAGAGCTTGTTAAAATTTGGTTTGCATGATTGGTCTCTAGAGTCTAGATATTTTCTCGTTAAGGTGTTTGAACAACAAGGAAGACGATGTAAAGTCTTATAATGCTTACAATATGTTCATATGTGAGTCTTTCTGTACCGTTTTATACTTGAGTTTGCTTCAAACAACCTTGCTAGCCTAGCCTTGTATTGAGAGGAATTCTTCTCATGCATCCAAATCCTTGAGCCAAAAACTATGCCATTTGTGTCCACCATACCTACCCACTACATGGTATTTCTCTGCCATTCCAAAGTACATTACTTGAGTGCTACCTTAAATTCTATTCCTTTGTCTTTGCAATATATAGCTCATGGGAAAATAGCCTTAAAAACTATTGTGGTGAAGAATATGTACTTATGTATCTTATTTCTTAATAAGTTGCTTGTTGAGCGGTAACCATGTTTCTGGGGACGCCATCAACTATTACACCTTTGTTGAATATCATGTGAGTTGCTATGCATGTTCGTCTTGTCTGAAGTAAGGGCGATTTTCATGATCAAATGGTTTGAGTATGCATATTGTTAGAGAAGAACATTGGGCCGCTAACTAAAGCCATGATCCATGGTGGAAGTTTCAGTGTGGACAATCAATCCTCAATCTCTTATGAGAATATTATCTGTTGTTGAATGCTTATGCATTAAAGAGGAGTCCATTATCTGTTGTCTATGTTGTCCCGGTATGGATGTCTAAGTTGAGAATAATCAAAAGCGAGAAATCCAATGCGAACTTTCTCCTTAGACCTTTGTACGAGCGGCATAGAGGTACCCCTTTGTGACACTTGGTTGAAACATATGTTATGCAATGATAATCCATGTTAATCCAAGCTAATTAGGACAATGTGCGAGCACTATTGGTAATCTATGCATGAGGCTTGCAACTTATAGGATATCTTATACATAACACATATGATTTATTACTACCGTTGAAGAAATTGTTTCTATGTTTTCAAAATGAAAAGCTCTAGCACAAATATAGTAATCCATGCTTCCCTCTGCGAAGGGCCTATCTTCTACTTTATTGTTGAGTCAGTTTACCTACTTCTTTCTATCTTAGAAGCAAACACTTGTGTAAACTGTGTGCATTCATTCTTACATGTTTACCTATTGCACTTGTTATATTACTTTGTGTTGACAATTATCCATGAGATAAATATGTTGAAGTTGAAAGCAACTGCTGAAACTTATATCTTCCTTTGTGTTGCTTCAAAGCTTTCTACTAAGAACTTATTGCTTTATGAGTTAACTCTTATGCAAGTCTTATTGATGCTTGTCTTGAAAGTACTATTCATGAAAAGTCTTTGCTATATGATTCATTTGTTTATTCATTGTCTTCACCATTGCTTCGAATCGCTGCATTCATCTCATATGCTTTACAATAGTATTGATCAAGATTATGATAGCATGTCACTTCAGAAATTATCCTTGTTATCGTTTACCTACTCGAGGGCGAGTAGGAACTAAGCTTGGGGATGCTTGATACGTCTCAAACGTATCTATAATTTCTTATGTTCCATGCTACTTTTATGATGATACTCACATGTTTTATACAAACTTTATGTCATTATTATGCATTTTCCGGCACTAACCTATTGACGAGATGCCGAAGAGCCAGTTGTTGTTTTCTGCTGTTTTTGGTTTCAGAAATCGTACAAAGGAAATATTCTCGGAATTGGACGAAATCAACGCCCAGGGTCCTATTTTTCCACGAAGCTTCCAGAACACCGAGGGAGAAACGAAGTGGGGCCACGGGGCGCCGACACCATAAGGCGGCGCGGCCAAGGGGGGCCCGCGCCGCCCTAGTGTGTGGGCCCCTCGTGACGCCTCCGACTCCGCCCTTCCGCCTACTTAAAGCCTTCGTCGTGAAAACCCCAGTACCGAGAGCCACGATACGGAAAACCTTCCAGAGACGCCGCCGCCGCCAATCCCATCTCGGGGGATTCAGGAGATCGCCTCCGACACCCTGCCGGAGAGGGGAATCATCTCCCGGAGGTCTCTTCATCACCATGATCGCCTCCGGATCGATGCGTGAGTAGTTCACCCCTGGACTATGGGTCCATAGTAGTAGCTAGATGGTTGTCTTCTCCTCATTGTGCTATCATGTTAGATCTTGTGAGCTGCCTATCATGATCAAGATCATCTATTTGTAATGCTACATGTTGTGTTTGTTGGTATCCGATGAATATTGAATACTATGTCAAGTTGATTATCAATCTATCATATATGTTGTTTACGTTCTTGCATGCTCTCCGTTTCTAGTAGAGGCTCTGGCCAAGTTGATACTTGTGACTTCAAGAGGGAGTATTTATGCTCGATAGTGGGTTCATGCCTCCATTGAATCTGGGACAGTGACAGAAAGTTCTAAGGTTGTGGATGTGTTGTTGCCACTAGGGATAAAACATCAATGCTTTGTCTAAGGATATTTGTGTTGATTACATTATGCACCATACTTAATGCAATTGTCTCGTTGTTTGCAACTTAATACCTGGAAGGGGTTCGGATGATAACTCTGAAGGTGGACTTTTTAGGCATAGATGCATGCTTGGATAGCGGTCTATGTACTTTGTCGTAATGCCCTGATTAAATCTCATAGTACTCATCATGATATATGTATGTGCATTGTTATGCCTTCTTTATTTGTCAATTGCCCAACTGTAATTTGTTCACCCAATATGCTATTTCTTATCGGAGAGACACCACTAGTGAACTGTGGACCCCGGTCCATTCTTTACATCTGAAATACAATATACTGCAATACTTGTTCTTTACTGTTCTTCGCAAACAAACATCATCTTCCACACTATAATCTAATCCTTTGTTTTCAGCAAGCCGGTGAGATTGACAACCTCACTGTTACGTTGGGGCAAAGTACTTTGATTGTGTTGTGCAGGTTCCACGTTGGCGTCGGAATCCCTGGTGTTGCGCCGCACTACACTCCGCCACCAACAACCTTCACGTGTTCCTTGACTCCTACTGGTTCGATAACCTTGGTTTCTTACTGAGGGAAAACTTGCTGCTGTACGCATCACACCTTCCTCTTGGGGTTCCCAACGGACGTGTGTCTTGCACGCTATCAAGCTCTTTTTCTGGCGCCGTTGCCGGGGATCTGAAGAAAAGTTACACCATAAAGATTTCTAACTCCCACGTCAACTACACGTCAAGAATTATTTATCACCCCTCTAACAATTATCAACTTTCTTTAGCATTCCTTTTCTTTTATGGAATATAGTTTGGGATATAGTTTTTGTTATTTGAAACGTCCCAAAAGTGGTATAATTTTGGTATAAACATGGGGCATACATATTTGAGGGATTTTGGTGAGTGGATTATTTATCACCCCTCTAACAATTACCAACTTTCTTTAACATTCCTTTTCTTTTAGGGAATATAGTTTGGGATATAGTTTTGGTTATTCGAAACTTCCCAAAAGTGGTATAATTTTGGTATAAACATGAGGCATATATATTTGAGGGATTTCGGTGAATGGATTATTTATCACCCTTCTAACAATTATCAACTTTCTTTAGCATTCCTTTTCTTTTAGGGAATATAGTTTGGGTTATAGTTTGGGTTATTTGAAACATCCCAAAAGTGGTATAATTTTGGTATAAACATGAGGCATACATATTTGAGGGATTTCGGTGAATGGATTATTGATCACCCCTCTAACAATTATCAACTATCTTTAGCATTCTATATTCCCTAACACTTACTTTTTTTTGGTAATTTCGGTGAATGCACACACTAACTTTGAAAATACCTACAAGTACATGTAACTAAATAATGGATTTGTAACAAAGGATCCCTTGTAACAACTTCTAGCGCCTGATGAGCAATGATAAGAATCCAATCGCAATTATACAACAAAAAACAACCAGCCATCAGATTAGCTTTCTTCTTCAACTCGATCAGCTGCCTTAACTGCTTGTTCATTTTCTTCAGTTATCCCTTCACTTCCACCAGTTCTGCATTGGGAGCATTAGGCATAATCGGAACGGCTCCTCTGTCCGCCGCATTCTCTACAACAAGTCCCCCCTCCCAAATTGCGCTCCCCAATAGCGCCAATTGATTCCTGCAATTGAAGCCTCTGAATGTACACATTGATCCACTCGAAATACCTGCATTTCTTTAGGTTCTGAAAACAACAACGTGAACCGTAAATCCCAAATTCGAGGGAATAACAAGAAAATCGAGAGAAAACAGAGCAGTTGGAGCGAGATCTAACCTTATCCCCCTCTCTATATGGCAAGCTCTCGCATGCAAGGAACTCACGTCCACGGTTGTCGTTGTCGTCCGTCTTACAGATCAACCGCTTCACAGGCTCCTGGCGTGGGCAGTCAGGGCATCTTGTCAAAGGCACGGGTCCATACTGCGGCCATGAAGAACGGGAGGTCGAAGAGAAACTAGCAATCACCCGCCTACCGGAGAAGGGTTGCCGTTGGCGGAGAAGAAAAACAATGGGGCGCGGGGAAAGAAAGGTGAAGCAATGGCACGGGCACAGGCGCGGGGCTGGCTCGGGCTCCCATTTTGCAACGGTCACCTTGGTAAGTTGTGGGTCCGGCGTGCTAAGTTGGACAAGTTGTGGGTCCCACGATGATCAGGATAAGTGGAGACATGTCCACTGTGGGGCACCAACAGCAGCCCCACTAACGGTCAACTTAACGGGATTCCTCCTGTCCGAGCTCCTTTTGAGGGTTTCAGACAAGGGCTTGGGGACAACTTAGGAAAAACTAAGCGGCTGGGGAAAACTGAGCACAACTAAGGACCCCGAGGGCACGAAAACAGAAATCCCTTAAAACTAAGCAACAGATATAACAGCTATAATAGAAACTAATTTTTGTGTGTTTTTGATATAAAGACAACTATAAAAGCAAACTAATTTTTGTGTGTTTTTATATGATAAAGAAAATAAAACAAAATAAAGTAAACTAAGCAAACTATAACAAAGTAAAGAGATTGGAGATGAGAGACTCCCTTCCAGAAATCCCCTTTCTCCCCAGCAATGGCGCCAGAAAATCTTTGCTGGCAGTGCAGTTTCTGTGGGAGTTGGCAATCTCTGTGGTGTAAATTTTCATCAGTTCCCCGGCAACGGCGCCAGAAATTTTTGATGGTGCTCCGGTGATGGCGCCAGACAATCTTGATGAGCGTTGTTGTGGAAGCGGTTGGGAAATCCCAAGAGGAAGGTGTGATGAGCACAACAACAAGTTTTCCCTCAGTACGAAACCAAGGTTTAATCGACCAGTAGGAGAAAGGCGTGACTTCTGAAGGTGTTGATGGCTGACTAGTGGCCGGGCGCACTACCGGCGTCAGCAACAACGTGGAACCTGCACACAACACAACCAAAGTACTTTGCCCCAACTTACAATGAGGTTGTCAATCTCGGCGGTTTGCTGAACACAAAGGATTAGACGTATCGAGTGGAAAGAGATGTTTGCAGAAAGTAAACAGAACAGGATTGCAGTAGATGAATTTATTAGTGTAAAGGAAACAGACCGGGATCCACAGTTCACTAGAGGTGTCTCTCCATAAAGATAAATATCATGTTGGGTGAACAAATTATAGCTGGGCAATTGATAGAATATCGACCATACATGACAAGATGATTACTATGAGACTTGATTGGGCATTACAACATAATACATATACCGTAATCCAACTACGTCTATGACTAATAATCCACCTTCCGATTATCGTCCAAACCCCTTTCAGTATTAAGTTGCAAGCAACAGATTATCACATTAAGCAATGTGTGTAAAGTAAACAATAGAATTACCCTTGGATAAAACATTGTTGTTTTCTCCCTAGTAGCAACAACACATCTACAATCTTAGAAGTTATTGTCACTCTCCCAGAAAACTGGAGGCATGAACCTACTATCGAGCATAAATACCCCATCTTGGAGTCACTCGCATCTACTTGGCCAGAGTATCCACGAGCAACAGAGAGCATACAAGATCACAAATAACACATGACATGAATATATAATCGACCTCAACATAGTATACAATATTCATCGGATCCCAGCAAATACAACATGTAGGATTACATAAGGATGATGTTGATCATGTAGGGCAGCTCACAAGATCTATACATGAAGCAAAAACTGGAGAAGACAACCATCTAGCTACTGCTATGGACCCATAGTCCAGGGATGAACTACTCACACATCACTTCGGAGGCGGGCATGGCGATGTAGATGCCTTCGGCGATGATTTCCCCCTCCGGCAGGGTGCCGGGAAGAGCTTCAGAACCCACCCGAGATGGGTTCTGCGATGGCGGCCACGATGGAACTTTTCGTGGATGGAGGCTCGGGTATCCAGGGTTTTCCCGAGAAGATGTATAAACAGGCAATGATTTAGGTCGGTGGGGTGCCTGGGGGGCCACACCACCCCTAGGAGCGGGCCACACCCAGGCCGCGCCATGGGGTGGTCTGGCCGCCCTGTGGCGCCTCTTCGACCCCCCCTCTAGGCTTCGTCTTCGTTTCGGTAAAATATTGACTTCGGATTTTGTTTCATCCAATTCCGAGAATATTTCCAGTACAACTTTTCCAAAATACAAAAACAGCAGAAAACATGGAACTGCCACTGTGGCATCTTGTTAATAGGTTAGTGCCGGAAATCATGTAAAAGTGCAACGAAGTGTAAGCAAAACATATATGAACTAGTGTAAAACAAGCATGGAGCTTAAAAAATTATAGATACGTTTGAGAGTATCATCCACCACCTCTATTTTCAGCCTCAGGCCCTCCCTCGTGAGGTCCAAGCACTCCAGATGCTTCTCGTGGTGAAATATTGATGTCCTCGAAATCCTAGCTCAATTTTATTCCGTACAGGTCCCTGAAAGTGGAAAATAGACAAAAACAGAGTTTTCCTGTTCTACGGGGGTCATTTGGTAAATCCCCATAAATCAATATAAAACATGGATATAACATCATATATGTTGCAAATATTTGTCAATAAAGTAAAAAAGTTCATGTATGCATTTTACATGCATCAAGGCCCAGCCTAGTAGAAGATCAAACGGCACCTCCTTTGCATGTTATTGCTGTGGGCAGCTGGGCCATTTTGGTAAGGAATGTCAAAGGAAACAAATCTATAGAATTAAAACCCCTCCCACAATTCGAGAACATATCAAATTAAGTATCCTTTTCACACAACATCAAACACCCTCTACTGCCTCTTCGCCTCCTTCCTCTCCATCTACTGTACTCGTTGAAAACGTCGCCGCGCGCCATGGCAAACTTCCATGTCAATCCACTTGCATTCTTGCCATAAGGGATGACAATTGATCAAGGGCCGCTAGATCGTAAGGTACTCACAAACTTGGTAGTGCCTGTAGTGGACCCTTTGCAGCATTATAGGGTCTTGGTAGCGGAAACAAATAGGTTCATCCCTATTCAGCACAGAGAGCAAATGAGGAAAGATTTGATGGATTTACTTGTTGAAGAAGGTCACATTATTCATCACTATGACGATCTCCCCTTAGGTCATGCGGTGGATGGGATTACTTATGAGCTAGATGAAATCACTACTATCAACTTTGTTAAGCACAATGAGGCAAAATGAGATTAACTATGTTTAGTAGGGAGACCTAGATTATTTACTTAGGCTTCCCTCTTGATTATCAGACTACCCGGTATATTCATAATGTTGTCGAAGATTTTGGGTTGTTGTCAATTTGGCACAATCCGAGGGGGAACAAGAATTTTTTCTAGCCGAGGCTTGGATTGTTGATCGAAAGTTTGTGCCAAAAAGTCTGGTCATGCATCAGCTAGGAGGTGGAAGACACTGTTGGACTGTACCTCTTATTATGTTACGCAGCTCGGATTGAAATGCACATGAAGCATATGTACCCCCTCCACCAAAAGATCTCGAGCCAGGCAATGGAGATCCTCACCCTTTGTATGGTCCTGACTTTACTGAACAAATTTATCAACAACAACTTGCTATTTGGTGGCACCAAAACCAACAATCTTGAGGTGGTGGGCAACAGCAGCAAGGCCATCAGCATCTCAACATGTTAATATACACCCTGTGCAAATGGATAAAACTCTTCAACAAGTTTCACAAGGTCAAGATGACCAGGACCACCAACCTCCTATTTTCAATTTTCAAGCAATGTTAGCTGAACAAGGAGCACATTTTACTCATGGATTCCCTCCACCTGATACAAATGTCACTGATAGCCCTATGCAAACTTGGAATGATAGTATTACTGGCTCTTCCTCTTCCATTTCTTCAGTGGGTGACAACATGTTATTAGAAGTTCAAAGCAATATTGAAATAAATAACATTCTAGTCAATGAGGGATCTTTTGCAGATGTGCATGCTGAACTGTGGGCTAGCACAACTTTAGCAAGAGCTGCCATGAATTATGTTACATATCCAAATATCCATGTGGAAAATTGCAGATTCATCTCCTTCAACAACCACATGCCTGCCTCCATGAACTTGTGGGAGGACTTTATTCTCTACATCAAAATAGAAGGACAGCCAGAAGAACCCTGAATGTTGACAGTCCTAACCACAATAGATTGCAATTGATTTCATCTGATGAATCTCTATCTTTCAAGTTACCTTCACCTGATGGCTCTTTGAATTCACATCATGGCACAACTGTGGCTGGACAGAAGAGGAAAGGATTATCTTATATTGCCTCTACTTCTAAAGTCCCTTTATGTACCAATCAGGTTATTAGAAGTGCGAAAAGTAATAGATATCAAGGTTTCAAGCCAAAGACTCTCTCCGAGACTAGATCTGTAGGATCCAAAGTGAAGCCCAGAGAAATTCGTGCAGTTGTGATCATGGAAGTTGAGAATGATGTTGATCAGTCGGCTGGTATGGGTGAGAACATGGAAATTCCTGCTACTCATGTACCTGTTATTCAAGCCATTGGGTTAAATCTCTGTGGAGCCCCCCCTGAAGAATTGTCCCCCAAGAAGCTCCTGGCTTCACTATAGGAGAAGGCTGAAGATTAATCTCTTCTTTCTCCCTTTCTGTCCTTTTTATCTATGAATCTTTTGAAGAAGTGGCTTGTATTATGTTGGAATATTCATGGTTTAAATTCAAAGACTAAGCAACTTGCCTGAATAAATGCCATTGATGTAAGTGGATGCTCTACAATTTGCTTACAAGAAACTAAGGAGTATTTTGATACGGCTTTCATTAAATCTTGTTTCCCACCTTATTTTGATGATTTCTTGTACATTCCATAAAATGGTGCCTCTGATGGTTTGGCTATAATTTGGAAGAGTTCAATGTTTACTTTAATAATTATGCATTGTGAAACTTTTGCCCTGTCTGTTCACTTTACATCAACTAGCTAGCTCGGCAGAGTCCTGGACACTAATCAATATTTATGGACCTTGTATTGGCGAACTAAGAGATGACTTTGTAAAATGGCTTTTTGATCTAAATATTCCACCATATGGAGACTGGTTGCTAGTGGGAGATTTTTATTTCGTTAGACCTCCTGATAATAGAAATAAACCTAGGGGCAATATTAATGGTATGATGATTTTCAATGATTTTATCAGAGATAAAAATCTTACTGAACTACCACTTAAGGGGAGAAAGTACACCTAGAGCAACATGCAAGAAAATCCTTTGCTAGAGCAACTAGAATGGTTTTTACCTCCCTTCACTGGACAATGGCTTATCCAGCAACTGAAGTCTTACCACAAGGGCAACCGACTTATGGTCATATTCCATGCGTCATTACAATTAAAAAAATTCGTGGTAGCAACAAATTTCGATTTGAGAATTTCTGGACAGCCCACCCAGGTTTTATACAAACTTTTGCTGATAGTTGGAATAAGCTCACTCATGAATCCAATAGTGTTGCCAACATCTGTACAAAGTTCAAGATATTAAGGTATGATCTCAAATTCTGGAGCAAATCAATCTCAAAATTGAATATATGTATAGAGAACACCAACACAACTATATTTGAGTTAAATTCAATATAAGATTCAAGGTGGCTGACCGTCCCTAAAGAAAACTTTAGAAAAATTCTTAAAAAACACTTGGTCAGACTTCTGGAATATCAAAAACAGTATTGGAAGAAAAGGTGCACCGCAAGGTGGACAAAGTTTGGATATGAAAATTCCATATTGTTTCATAACATGGCCACTAAGAGACATAGAAGAAATAATATCTCATCCCTAACTACTGATGATGGGTCTTCTATTACTGAACATTCTGACAAAAAGACAATTATATATCAACCCTACAAGGATAGATTGGGCACTAGTTTTCAACTTCCTATGTTGTTTCATCTTGCTTCTCTCATTCAGCCAGCAGCTGCCCTGGAAGAATTATCTGTCTCATTCACAACACATGAAATTAATGAAGTTATTAGAACTATGACAGTTGAAAAAGCACTAGGACCTGATGGGTTTAATGGACAGTTTCTGAAAAATTGTTGGCATATTATTAAAGAGGACATATACAAACTTTGTCTTGACTTCTATGATGTAAACCTCAACCTTGAGAGTATCAACATGGCACATATAACTCTGGTTCCTAAAGTGCAATCTCCTACTAGAATAAATGACTTCAGGCCTATCACTTTGCTCAATTGTGTCCTTAAGATCTTGAAAAAACTGCTAGCTAATAGACTGCAAAACATTGTCCTAAGAATTGTACACAAGAACCAATATGGATTTCTTAAAGGAAGGAATATACCGGATTGCATTGCACAAGAATTTGAGTTTCTCTGTCAATGTTAGTCCTCCAAAAAGGAAATCAATTTATTAAAGCTTGACTTTGCTAAAGCTTTTTGATACAATTGATCACTCGGCTATGCTGAAAATTATGTCACACATGGGCTTTGATAGCAAATGGATGAAATGGATTGAGAGATTTTTTTTATCATGGCAAGTATGCAGTATTGCTTAATGGAGTGCTTGGTCGGCAGTTTCATTATAAAAGGGGAGTTAGACATGGAGATCCCCTCTCACCTCTTTTATTTGTGTTAGCTGCTGATCTCCTTCAATTTGCAATAAATAAAGCATACATGAATAGAATGCTCAGTGCTCCTTTCTCCCCTGATTATGATATGGATTACCCAATTGTGCAGTATGCAGATGACACTTTGATGATCATGCCAGCTAACCCTGAGCAAGTTCTAATTATGAAAGACATTCTTGATAAATATGCACAGTCCACTGGATTAAAAATAAGTTTCCACAAGTCATCCATGATCCCTATTAATCTTGATCCTATTACAACCAATAGCATTGCTACCCCTATTTATTGTTCACATGCTTCAATGCATTTCACTTATCTTGGATTACCCCTGGGAACAACAAAGCCAACTGTTCAGGACCTTATGCCATTGGTTGACAGAATTGAAAGGAAAGTTTATGCTTCTTTTATGCTTATGTGATACAGTGGAAGAGTGACATTGATCAACTCTTTACTTACCTCCATTGCCACCTTTTTGATGTACTCTCTCCAGCTTAATCCTAACATACTAGAAATCATGGAAAAAAATCAGAAGGCACTGTTTATGGTTGGAGAAGGGAGAAAATGGTGAAGAGAAATGTAATTCAATTGCTTCATGGGACATGGTATGCCAGCTTGCTATTTAAATATTTTCATAAATTCTATAAGAGATAAGATACTCCTTGGGTGACTCTTGTCTGGAACTCTTACTACAATGGCAAAATCCCACATGTTGATGGAAAATTTGGATCATTTTGGTGGAGATCTATATGCAAGCTCATGCCAATATTCAGATGGATTGCCTCCAGTAATATGAATGATGGTGCTACAACTATGTTTTGGAAAGATTAATGGTTGTCAACCATCACCAATGAGTCCTTTCCCAGAGCTTTTTCCTATGTGACTGATGAGGACATTTTAGTTCAAGGTTTCCTTTCATTAGAGAACTGCAAGAAAAAAATTGCCAATGTGACTTTCTTGCAACACCATGGCACTTGGAGCTATGCATGAGGAACTAATAAATATATTGTCAGCCAATACTATAAATTTTATTTCAGGAATATTGTTCACCACATAACTTTTTCCTGGCTATGTAAATACAAATGTATACCCAAAAGGAACTTGCACAGAGCGTCATACTTGCTAATACAAGGATCGTAGGAGGCCAAGGCATCATCACCATCATCATCAACCGCTGCATCTCAATCACCATCATCATTCCCATCTAGTTTACCTTCTTATGATACTGCTGTTACACCTATGGCCTCTGATACTGATATGACTGAGACTCTGAATGAACAACACTTCAGCAACACATCATCCGCTGTTACACCTGCTTACAAGAGGAAGAATGAGGAGGTACCAGTTGATGTGAAGGAAGTTAGGCGTAGCCGCCGCATTGCTGTCATTAATGCAGGATATAAAGATAAAGAGGCAGCTGATGCAGCACTTGCCAGGGAAGCTGAGATGGACAAGCAGAAGAATAACAAGAAGGAAAAGGAGAAAGAAAAGAAGAAGACATCAGCAAGGATGATTAAGAAGAATCTCAACAATGAATTTGAAGTGGATGTCATTGACAAATCTGCACCACCACCACCAGAGCTGCCCATCAAGAAAATTCAGTCAATTGCAGTTGATCAGTGCCAGATCCCTCCTAGTGAGGTGTCTGAGGAGAAACTCCTTGCCAAAAGTGGCTAGATGTGTAGCCATCATGCATTTCAGCAGTTGGGATGTCTGCTCTACATCCCATTTATCCATAGTTTTATTTCATGTCATATTACTACTCCCTTGATGAGAACATTATCCACTCTTGTAATAAGAGTCAGAATTCCTGTGAACTATGTCAGTTATGACAGTTATATTTGGCATACTTGTGATGATATTGCCCATGTTCTCTGTGATGTGTGTGATGTTATTTCTGGTATTTATGGAGGCACATTTATTTCCCCATTGAGCATATTTTATCTGGAAAATAAGTGTGACTGTCACTAAGAATGATATATCTGATAGGTTTAATTAATGAGAATATCATGGAATGTATTGGACTGGAATATTAGAGGGATTAATTCCCAAGAGAGATGGGATGATATTAAGCAGAGAGTGGAAGAATGTAATTGCAATATTATATGCCTGCAAGAAACAAAAGGAGAACACTTTGATCAGTCACACATTTAGAATTTTTGTCACAGGAAATTCAACAAGTTTGTATTTACCCCCATCAATTGGTAATTCTGGTGGTATCATCACAGTATGGAATGGAAATGTATTTGATGGAATAATTGTCTCCCAAAACTCCTTTCAAGTTACTGTGGAGTTCAAATGCAAAGTGTCTGGAAAAACTTGGTATTTAACCAACATTTATGGACCAACACATAATGACAACAGAGAGGATTTCTTTAATTGGATGGCTGAGCTGGACTCCTCTTCTTTTCACTACTGGATGATATTTGGTGATTTTAATTTAATGAGGAATCCAAGTGATAGAAACAAAACTGGTGGAGACACAAACAATATGCTTCTTTTTAATACTGTCATTCAAATTCATGACCTGGAAGAAATACCACTTAAAGGGAGATCTTATACCTGGAGCAATATGCAACAATCTCAACTCCTTGAAAAACTAGATTGGGTATTTACCTCTGCAAATTGGACTTCTGAATTTCCCAATACATTATCCTTCCCCTTATCCAGATTGGGTTCTGATCATATACCCATTCATGTGCAAATTGGAACTGATATCCCCAAGGCCAACCTTTTCAGATTTGAAAATTATTGGATAGATTTTCATGGATTTCATGACACTATCAATAATTGCTGAATATAAAAGAGATTCTGCCATGATGATTAATGGAAAATTCAAGAAGCTTAGATATGGACTGAAGAAATGGGGCAATAATATTTCAAATCCGGGAAACCTTATTACTAAATGCAATTTTACCTTGGCCCTTCTTGATGGATTGGAAGAACAAAGATTTCTTTCCACTGCCGAAAAGAATTTTCAAGGAATCTTGCAAGAGCATACAAGAAAATTGACATAAGCCAGAAGAATTTATTGGAAAAATAGATCCAAAATCAGATGGGCAACTTTGGGGGATGAGAATACCAAGTACTTCCATACTATTGCAACAAAAAGCTACAGAAGGAATCTTATTACATATATTAGATCTTCTGATGGATCTATGGTTTATAAACATGATCATAAGGCTGCTATTATATGGGAATCTTACAAAGAAAGACTTGGTGTGAGTGAAAATGCCACAACGAATATTCATTTGGAGGAAATCATACAACCAGCTGAACTTGCTCATCTTGATGCACCATTTACCAGAGAGGAAATAGATAATGTTGTGAAAGATTTTCATATAGATAAGGCTCCAGGCCCAGATGGTTTCAATGGAAAATTTCTCAAAAAATGTTGGCCAATAATTAAAGAGGATTTCTACAAGCTCATATGGGATTTCTACAATGAGAAAATAAATCTGGAAAGTATCAATACTGCTTTCATCACACTCATCCCTAAAAAAAACAGATCCAGAGAATATGAATGACTACATACCCATCTCTCTGGTTAGTCTCCCCCTCAAGATTATCACCAAGCTCATGGCAAATAGAATGCAGAAAGAGATTATCCCTTTGATATATCAAAATCAGTATGGTTTCATTAAAGGAAGAAATATTCAGGATTGCCTAGGTTGGGCATTTGAATATCTACATATATGTCATCTTTCCAAGAGGCCTATTATAATCCTGAAAATTGATTTTGAAAAGGCTTTTGATAAAGTGGATTACAATGCAGTTATTTCCATGCTCAGGGCTAGAGGTTTTGGACCAAAATGGGTCAAACTTATATCCAATATCCTCCACTCAGCCTCAACTTCAGTCCTCCTAAATGGGGTGCCAGGAAATAAAATAATCTGTAAAAGAGGAGTAAGACAAGGGGACCCATTGTCACCAATTCTCTTTGTTAATACTGCTGACTTACTGCAGAGTGCTATTAACAAGGCTTGGCAAAATGGATATATTGAATTACCAATTATGGAAGACTTTGGTCAGAAATATCCAATTGTTCAGTATGCAGATGATACATTAATGATTATGCCTGCTAATAGTGGACAACTGGTTCATTTAAAGGAAGTGCTGCAAATTTTCAGCCAATCCACTAGACTGCATGTAAATTTCCACAAGACCACACTTGTACCTATCAATATTTACAGTGATAAAGCAAGTGAATTGACTGATATTTTTGGATGCAAAGTTGAAAGCATGCCTTTTACATATCTGGGACTGCCTTTGGGCACCACAAGACCCTCTGTATCTGACCTCATCATGCCAACTGTTTCTAGAATTGATAAAAAGCTATCTGGAATTTCATCTCTGATGTCTTATACTGGTAAACTCACACTATTGAACTCAGTGATACAATGACTGCCCATGTATGCAATGTGCTCTTTCAAGGTTCCTATTACTATTTTTGTCCATTTTGAAAAAAGTGGAAGAAAGTTTCTGTGGTCTGAAAGAAAAATAAAATATAAGGGAAATGCCTTGCAAGCTGGGACATGATTTGCAGACCAAAAGATCAGGGTGGTTTAGGAATATTGAACCTCAGATTAAAAAATCAAGCTCTGCTTATGAAGAATTTGCACAAGTTTTATAACCATGCAGATCTACCTTGGGTTAATTTAATAAGTCAAACTTATCTTCTCTTTCTTAATAGATGGTCCCATTTTGCTGATCTGAGAGCGAGCCACATCACCTGATAAATAGGTGGGCTGGTCCAGCCAATTGGGCTGGAATACCTTTTCTGGGCTCCCGGATTCATGGTCCAAACTCGAGACCCGCTTGCCCTTCGATGTGGAAAAAAAGGAACGCCGATGTTCCTATATTAAGACCGGCGCTAATTCCTCCGCCATTACCGTCCGACCTCCTCACTACAAATTATCATAAAATCGTCCAATAAATCCTAGCATTCATCGAGTATAAATTGCTCCATTGAACTGATCCGCCGCCATCACTTCTAGGTTAAAAACTAATCGCTCTGCCACTCTGGTCTCAACGCTGGTACCTGGCCGCTCCGGATTTTAACCCCCTTTCCTTATTTTTCAATCCCTAACATATCTTCCCAATCTAGCAGGTTGCCCTCCACCCGTTTTGATTTGATATTGCCTGTTGCTAGCTCAAAGCCTCTGCGATTTATTTGGATTTATTGGTCCATGCCGCTCTGAAGATCAGAGGACATGATCGTGTGTGTTGCCATCAGATTGCGCATCTGCTAGCTCAAAACCCCGCGTTCGGATCTATTGGATTCTCCATGCCCCTCTAGATCGGAGAAAGCGGCCATCATTGTGTGTACTACCGACAGAGTGCTCATCTAATTTTGTTTTTTTGCGTTCTGCAGCTTACAGCCATTCAAGATTGACGTTGCCTCCCATCGATGCATGAAGCCTGCCTGCTGCTAGAGCCGTCCTCCTGCATCTTCATAGACCCCTCTCTACCACCGTGGGAGTGTTCATGTCCTCCTTAATCAAGGGCATCTTCCTATTCTTGGCTGCATCCTACCACATGCTGGATGTGATAAGCAGCACTCCCGCTCCTCCTCCTCCTCCAGTTATCCAGGGCTCCCATAAATTAGAGTTGTAAGTTATCTCCTTCCCCCTCCCCCTCCACCTGTTATTGGTACATATTTATTTGTTTTTCATCATGTAGTACTAAAACTATGATCTATCGTTTCAGTGCATCTTTAATTAATTAATGTCAGCCATGTTTCTGTCCATGCAATGTGCCTCTAATCATGAATGTGGCAGAAACAAGTATTATACATGTGTATTTCCATTCTTATCTACTACCGTGTGTGTGTGTGTGTGTGTCCAATAAGACTTAGTGTCAAAAAAGTAATAGAGATTGCCCTCCAAAGTATGCGGAGTATTTGAAGGGGAATGCTGATTTAAGTTACTGTTGTAGCTCGCAAATTTTACTATCCTAACAATTTTATTATTATTTCATTCTTTAGCAGACTGTTGAAAGTGATCAATAGATCCACCGGTTTCTTGCTTATCCATGAAGAATCAGATTTAAGAAGGTGTGAGATCGTTGTTATGTATTTACGTATTTTTTTTGTTAATGGGGTTTAATCATTTAATATATAAGTTCCCATTGCTCAAATTGGTTTGAGAACACAATGGGATTATCTTTGTTTCAGGTAGTGTTGCAAGTTGGACGGATGATAAACCATACTGAAGTTTCTGGGCTGTCTATTTTCTTCGTTGCTTCAACTGTCATTATGTGCTTTGCTCCATCATTATTTTGGTGATATGTGCATTATACGGTAGACAAGGTAGGAAACAATGACTACTGTACATCAACCAACGAGTAAAAGTGACTTAGCAAGTATATCGTTATTTATATAAAGAGTATCTCTATTGCCGATCTGTCTTTCATGTGTGTATGTCTTTCATGTGTGTATGTTTAATATACTTTTAGCTTAACTGATAACATCCATTACTTTATACTTCCACTTTCACTTATCTAACTCTAAAGATATATTAACATACTCCCGCAGCAACGCGTGGGGTATCATCTATATGAAAATAGAGGCACCCCCAGACGATTAATCCAAAGGCCTCATTTTGGTGGAGGGATTGCTTGACATTACATGATATATATAAAGAATTGACAACAGTGGACATTCAAAGTGGAAAATCAACAATCCTTTGGAAAGACAACTGGAACAACTCCATAAGACAGGATATGTATCCTCATTTGCACTCATTTGCTAAAAATCAGAGCATCACCATTGATAAGGCTATGGAGATATACAGTGAAAATATATAGGAAATCACAGAAGATCATGATATGTGGTCATTCAGCTGGGCAGCTCATATTCCACAAAGAAAGTTTACAGAGAGCTAATTGGTAACCATGAAACACCAAATAGTATATCATCAATTTGGAAAGCTTGCAGTATTCCAAGGCATAAATTCTTCTTCTGGCTGCTATTATATGGAAGATTATATACAAAACAGATGATGAAGCACAAAAACTTCCATGTTGAATTCTCTGATTGTGTACTCTGTGATGTGTGCCTAGAGGAAACAAATATGCACCTCTTCTTTGAGTGTACTTTCAGTCAGAGCTTCTGGTGGGCACTTGGTTTGGAATGAAATGTGGATATGAGTTTATATCAGATGATAGATGAAGCAAAGCAAAGAATATCCTTGGAATTCTTCATGGAAATCCTGATAGGTGGCTGCTGGAGCATTTGGGATCAAAGAAATGATGCTATTTTTAATGCAAATTATCCAAATGTGCAAACATGTATTAGTAGATTTAAGAACACCTTCACCCTTACAATGCATAGAGCTAAGCCTAGCCTTAGAGAAGGGATGCAATCCTGGCTTGACACTCTATGAGTGTGTACTAAGTTTAGACCCTTTTTAGACCCATTGTAAATATTTCATCCTTTATTAATATAAAATGACACGGTAGGGAGCCTTTCCCTACTGTATTTGTGTCAAAAAAAAGTTTACCTTCTTCTTGTTCTAGGCTACCAGAACCATATCACCCTCAATTGATGGACACATGCTCTTAAGCCGGTGGTGCCAGACAGGGTGGAAGCTGCCGCGGTGCCACCACACACCCATGGCTACCAGCCGAAGCTAGGGCACATCCCCAGAGCGTTGATTCCGCGACGTTTCTACGTCCAGCTCTCCGTGGATGACCTACGCATGCTCATCGTGCCACCAGCATTCCAGCAAGGGCTGTGGGACTGGATTAAGATCCCACTGCCATACAATGTGAGATTGTCTGCCTATCGCTTCTGCGCCAAGTGGGTGCAAGTCACCTCCATGGTGGCCACGTGGTCTTGGGAGGAACTTGGCGAAGCTAGTCTTCAAGTACAAACTCGAGTACAACGACATCGTGGAGTTCAAGATCCAAACATTCGTTATCAAGATGAAGATCTACATGAACAACATCTCCACCGCCAGGCTTTACACCTGCCCTAACCACGTCTAGGCGGCGGCCGACCAAGTTATATGTCTATGTAAGTGATGTATATATATAGTTGTAGTGCTAGTAAGTATGGTGAACTGATGATGCTAAGACTTTGGTACATGCTTTTGATTAATGGTGTTTAGATGTCTTCTATACTTTTGATTAGGGTGTTCGTGTGAACCCTAAATATGCTAATCGATTTGTTTTGCTGTGCTCCGATGTCAGTTATGATGTGTGTTGATGGTGTTTTGGTGTTCTTCGTCATAGCTAGTTAGGTGGTATGATCATCAACATGAAGAGCAAGTAACCACATCGCTACTTTGCATATAACCAAATAGCCGCTGCTTCCCGTATATCAACAAAAGAATTGACGATCGTGGGCAACTAAACCATGTGGCGAATCTACGTTATAAAACATTGTTAGCAACCAAACGTAATGCACAAACTAACCCAAACTTAATATTTTTTCTCATGCACCATCTAGCGGACAAAAAACATAAATGTGCAAATTTTGATCTGCTGGGTGGTTGCCGTCTCCTACGTTGGTGGCAGGGCGGCGGATCCCCAGGCTCTGGTGTTCGTCCGTCTTGGCGGCAGTGGACGTGAGTTGGTCTCCTCGCTGGCCGGCGTGGTGTTGGGCGGCGGAGAGGCTGCTTGCGGGGTGCCGACCACTTGTGGTCGGACTCGTGGCGGCGCAGTGAAGCTTCTGCTTCTTGGCGGGCAAGGTGGCCTCCGGGCGACGCTTTGGTGGCTCTTGGCGGCGGGCGTCGGCGGAGGGAGTGGCTGCAGGGCGGCGCTCCGGTTTGGGCCAGAGGTAGGCCTGCCGCGGGCCAGGCGGGCCCATGGTGGGCGGCGTCTCGGCCTTCTGGTTTAGCTATTCTGAGGTGGTGGTTGTCGTTGCCTGCCTCGGTGGCAGGGTGGCACCAACCCCTAGGCCCCGCTGGCCGGCGTGGTGTCGGGCGGCGTGTGCCTGCTTGCGGTGTGCCGGCTTCTGGTCGGTGGCGTGGCTGCGAGGGTCGTCGCCTCTTTCTCAGCTATCGGCCTGCAGCAGTTCGCCGCTGGGGCTGATAAGTGCCATGGTTTCGCAGTGGTGGCCATGGTGGTGACGCGCTTCCCTCGCGGGGGTCGTCGTGGCTGGGTATGGAGCCCCTCTGTCTTGCCATCAGTTACAGATGACGATGCTTCCGTCTGCTGGTGTGCCCCATGGTGATGCAGAAGGCGGCCATGGGTGCGGTCTCCTCTCCGTTATGAGGCGAGCCGTGGCAGTGGTGGTGGTGGCGTCTTCTTGCTGGTTGCTAGGCTCCGGTGTCGGGTTCTTGGTGGGGTTCTTCGGTGCGCGGCGGGTGCTCCATGCGAGAGTAATCTATGGGTGTCTCTGCCGTTGATGCCCTTCGACTCCAGTCGGTGGCACACATGCATCGTGGCATCGTCTCGGCACAGCGCGACCTTTCGGACACACCCTCGACACAGATGGTGTCGGTGCGTAGTGTGGTCTCGAATGCGTGTTGCCCTTCGATTACGTCGATGGTGCAGTGCCGGTGCTGGGTCTCGGCGGACCAAGGCCGTTCGACTTCTCCGACGAGTCCTCGAGCTGGGTTGTCCCTCCTTCATGTCCTTGGGGCTCTTCCTCGTGATTAATGTGTCTGGATCGCGATGAGAATTCTCATCGGCCAACCGTCCCCTGATTGAGGGGTGGCCACTTTGTTTTTCTGTCCTTAGTCTTGTGTATTGGTGGTGTGCGTTTTTTCCTTTCTTCTTCTTCTTCGTAACCTTTGTGTACTCTGGTTCATTTGAATCCATCTTGTAGAGGCTGAAAAACTTCATAGGCAATTTGGCTGAATATATGTAGTTAGTCAATTTTTTTTTGATGCGAGCAACCAATTACGCTTCAAATTTCGCTCGGTGCTCTTTGGTGTTGTTGCCAAAAACTAATACTTCCTCCTTCCAAGAAATATAAGTGAGTTGAAATCGCTCGTCTAAATTCGGATATATGGCACACGGAGAAGTAAAGTAAAATCGACAGGACGCAGCAGGTGAAAGCGAAGGAAAGACGACGAGACCTTCCCAACTTGCCCCAATTCCCCTTGAACCCCGACATTCCCATGGACGAGGGAGACACTCCGGAGCCCGGGCCCCACCACCACCCGCCACCGCCGCCGCCGGCGCACCCCGACAAGCGGCAGCGCCGCCCCAACGTCCGGCTTGCCGGCTCCGTAGCCTTACCGTCGCACCTCCCCCACCCACGCCGCGTCCCAATTATCCCCGTCTCTAGGCCCCGCTACCGCAAACCCCACCACCACAACCCCTCGGCAAAAACCCCAAGCCCCCCAAAATCCTCAAGCCCCAGCACCGCTTTCGACGACCTCGTCCTCGCGGCCGCCTTCCCCCGTAAGCCTAGGGTTCTGGAGCAGCAGCAGGAGGAGGTGGTCGACGTGGCGGACTGGTTGTGGGGCCTGGGGATGGGGCGCTACGCCGCCGCGTTCCAGGCGCACGAGGTGGATGGCGACGTGCTGCCCTGCCTCACCATGGACGACCTCCGCGACATGGGAATCGGCGCCGTCGGAGCACGGCGCAAGCTCTTCTGCGCCATCCAGAGGCTGCGGTATCCTCCGCCGCCTCCGACCTCAAGGAGGTGAAAACGTTCTGTCCTCCCTGTCTCTGGAGTGCTCGCTAGTTCCACCTAGGATGTGCGTGGGTGTTACCCTGGAACAGGCCTCTCTGGATGTGTAAAAAATGTGAAATGACAAGGTTTGATCCTTTCATCATTGTGAAATGGTAGTATGATGGTAGTATCACTAGTGTGTAAAAGAAACATGTTGGATGGAAATGCTAACTCTCATGTTTGGCTTTTGGCTGATGCTTCTTAGAATTCATACATAAGTATGCAGTTATGCACACAAGTCCACAATCCCTAGTGTTCCCCCGGGCCAATTGGAAAATTATGTTCGTGCGGCTATTCGCACAGTGTATCCCACCCATGTGCTTTGTGTACCAAATCCTGCAAACTCACTTCTGTGCGTCTGAAGCACTTCAGCATGCTTATTGCATCCACAGAACAGTGACCATTGCACCGCCTGCATCCAAATCTCTTGTCTGTCGACACACCTGGGATATCATGGTAAGTCCACAAGTTAGCTCACATCTGGTTTTCTTCAGATGATTGATCACCTGAACACCTGTTACATAAAGTTATCTGGCGAAGCTCTGGAGGGCATGGTCACATGGAGGTATTTGAGGGAAACAAGTGCATGGTCGACGTGATCATGCTGTCATGGATGCCGCCATAATTGTATCCCCGCCGGCGCTCGTCAGAGTTGTTTGACCGTATGCAGAGTACCCTGCCCGTGCAGCACCTTACAGAGCAGATCAATGGGTTCTGCTATTCTGCGATTTAAGCCACACGCACACAATTAGGGCTAATAAATGTGCTTAGGTTGGGATAGCAGCCGCATAACCCGCATATCCTGCATACAGGTTTTGATGGGCTACTGCATTACTCATGTACACCATGCTGGTAAGAGTGGCCAACCACGGGCAGACCAAAATACGTCCCACATGTACCCTGAGTTAGGGGTTTGTATTGTGTAAGAAAGGTCAAAGACCTAAGCATCCACCATATAAGGGCGTAAAAATATGCACCATATAAGGATGTCAAAGCATCCGCTATATGAAAATGCTGTGTATCTATGTTTGAGGGGAGACACACCGTTCTCTCATCTCAACTTATGTCTATCCAATCCCTCACAGACATATAGCCTCTGGCTATTTTCGTACCATCTCGTTGTGAATGATGATTCAAGAGGGGCGAGGGCAGGATGAGTGTGCAGTACGGCGGTGGAGCCGAGGTGGATGGGGATTGTGATGATATCCCACTAAGAACCTTAGTTTTATGCCAGGCAGCTTTCTGAAACTTTAAACAACATAAGTCAAACTTCTAAAATATTTGTGTGCCAAGATCAGAATAGGTGTCAATTCAGAAATAAATCAGTACTATGAAATGATATATTGATGTGCAAATCCTTGGATCAGGACCATTTAGTTCAGCGTTATGAATTCTGTCAATTCTTCTTAATTGTGATTGATAAGATTTTATTTTCTATGTAGATTAAATGTGTAGAGCCAACAGTATCTCCTTTTTTCTGTCACAAGTTAGTATTTATGTTTTCATGGTCAGTTCTATTATTTTCATTTGCAGATCACCTATCACGATGGTAATATTTATCTGTGTTCATGACAGCACGGGGCTCCTTTAAATTTGTGTTTTCAGTGCCACAGATCCTAAAACATTTCAAGTCTGAGCTATTGCTCTCCTGCTTATCTCTTTTTGATGTTTCATTTTAATAGTTCGATCGTGACCCTATTGTTCTATTGCTGCATATTGCTTTTACTTTGTAGTTTAGAATGTCTCCACGAGTGTATGAACATTGTTTTGTTCCTAAACTTCTAAATGTGCATAATTATTTAGGTTTGTTTCTTCTTTAAACAGGAAAGAATGCATTCTAAGGGTACATGTGCACTTTCAAGTTGTTTGGACTACCTGTGTGATGCTCTTTGGCACCTGTTTTGGTATTGTTTGTCATTAATTTGATATCATTGCGCTTATTTGTTTTATTCCCTGATCTAGTTTGAACTGCAAATTATATCTTGTAACTGGTCCAAGTAAAATTATTACTGGGTGCAACCAAAATATGAAACATAATGTTGCAAAACTAGCATAAAGTTTTTTTTGCGAAAATTCCACCGATCCATTAATAATCATCAACAGCAGTATAAAAGGCGCCAAAAGTAATAGAAATTACAAATAGGTCTTTGGACCACCTGGCGATGACTACAAACACTAGTGCAAGCCGAAGGCGTGCCGCCGTCCTTGTCTCTCCATCATCGCAGCCGGGCAAAGGATGTCGTAGCAGAGCTTGTGTAGTAGACAAATGGGAAGTTGTCGTGCTAAGGCCCCAAAGGACCAGCGCACCAGAGCTGCAACCATCGCCAATGATGACAACCGTTGATCGGAAGAGAATGACCTGAAACCACACAAACGAACATGAAAACCGACCAGATCCCAAGAGATCCGCCGGACACACGACTCCACGCGCCCTGCGCTGGCACTAGATGAACCACCGGAGCGAGGATAGGGTGGTGAGGACCTTATTCTGACTTGATGTAGATGTTGCCTCACCATCCCGAAGAGGACAACGAAAAACAACCTAAACAAATAATAGAAACCCTCCCGCCGGCGAGGGGCCATGGTCCGCCACACCTCCAAAGCCGCAAGGCCACCAGACGCGGGACGGACCGGCGGCGTCGCCGGCGAGGGGGACAAAACCCTAGATGAGCTTTAGGTATGCCTCCATCTCCATGATCGCCTCTCTCCTAACTAGTACCTGTTCGGGACGAAAGTAAAACTAATGTAAAGTTAGCATTCTAGCGGTCACAAAGTGTTCATACAATCATGGTTTGTTTCTTTCAACAAACTTTAGTGAAAAGACGTGACTAAAGCGATGTGGTGAGAGATGATTTCCCTAACTTACTCTGGTATGAAACAATAGCATATTGGTGTTTGCGCCCTGACGTCTTCGAAGGCCGAGTGAGTATTTGCAATTGTATCATCATTGCAGAAGACACAGAAAGCCAAGCATGGTGGGTATGTTCAGTTCTAACCCAAGTTTTACCTTGCTAACTATTTGACTAGCCAAATATTGGTTGGCCTTTTTGTTGCCCATGAGTTGGCCAACATTTGCAAGCAAAATGAACAAGTGGCATAGCCAGGACTTAAATCTTGTGGGTCAGAGCAATAATTCTTACATATTTTAGTAGTTTCTTGGATATTTTTGTAAGAAAAATACACAGATATATGAAAGCTTTGCTAGAAAGCTGTGGGGTCAGCTGATCCACAGTTCAACGTGGATCCGCCACTGAAATGAATAAGATTGGGCAAGGGTACATTGGCATGCCAAAATATTAACATCCATCCAAACAAAGACCAAATATTGGTAGGGTGAGTTTTGGCCACCATCCAAACATACCCGACCTCTCCAGGGGTGTGTAAGGAGACGACCGGAGGTATGGAGCTCCACAGGTCCAAGCGACTGAGTTCGCTGAATTAGGTCATAGCCTTTAGAGGGCTGGAGTCGAGGAAAGGAGGAGGTTTATTGTAGAGACGAGCAAAAAATTACTGCAAAGATGACAAAGTTAGACGCTTTGTCGATGTGCATGGTATCGGTGTTCAGTTTCTTGGTCTTTTAATTCTTTTTTAGTGGTATATAGATTTCTAGATTTGTTGCCTTTATTGGGCTATGGCTAAGCCAGCTTGAAGAAGACAATGGGCTGTATAGGAGAGCGGCATGTACTCTTGTGCTGATCTGGGAGTGTGGCAGAGTGGGCTGGGCTAGTTATAATTGCGACATGCCTTTCTCACTTCTGGGCCAGACTATGCACAGCCAGGTTTGGTCGCGAAGCAGGAAATATTTCCAGTCTAGCCTACAGGCATGCCATCTGCCCATCTGTCGTTCCATGCCATCTGAGGCAGGAGCTGCTACCATCCAAGAATTGTTGCACCGTATCTATATATGCAGTTGTAGGCAGAATTGAATAAGAACGGGTTGGATATAAATTTTAAATTAACGAAAGAGCATTCTTTTAGAGATATGACTTTCTATACATTTGGGCTGGTCATGCTTCTTATATGATCCAGTGAATCCTGCAGGTGAGGTTTTTTCTGATGTCTGTGGAGTGCCATTTAACTTCTATGTTTAAAGTATAATTTCTTCTGATATGTTGCCATCTGGCATTAACATGATGCAGAAAATTTATTATACTTTTGTTAGTCTTGAACCGTATGTGTTTGGTTTGGAACAATACTTTAACCGTGTGGACCACCTTTAGTATGTGGAACATAACAAAGCCTGAAAGTCACGGACTATATCAATGCCTGGGGAAGCCGAAAAGTGTATGATTGCCACACCATATTTGTATTGAAGTGCTTTATCACTTTCTGTACTGTGTTATACTGTTGTCAGTGGTCAGGTGATGGGTCATAAATGGGTGCACTAGGGTGATTACAGTTAACAGATTCATAACCTCACTACCTTATGTATAACTATATCCTTTTTCTCCAAACAAAGGGTGAACAAACACATGTTCTGTGAGTGATCCGGAAGTGCACACTCCGCTTAGTGCTAAGCTTTGTCCATTTTATGCCATCTCACTTTGCCTGGGAAGTGATCATAAATCCAAATGTTCATATAATATCCAAGAAAATTGTCAGAGAAGCTATTTGACGCTATTCTGGTGATACATACATTGTCTAGAATATATTCGCATGGTAAATATTTTAAATGTTTTGTTTTGTGTCACTTGCAAAGTTGCTGGCACAAGCCCAAGCAGATGCACTGTCAAGTCAATCTGCCCTTTGTTGTTTCTTATAATATTCTTGTTGCATTTATGTAGTTTTTATACTTCTGGTGACAGCTACTTGGATGGAACTATTATGCTAGTACTTCTAAGTATCTTTTACTAAGTCCGTGTGATTTTTTCTTGTCATCGACTGTCGGTGCGCGCTGTAGTGGTTGCTACTCACTGGCGGTGTTGCTTTGTCTAGTGATAAAGGGGTCTCCTTCCTCACTCTGCCTCAGCTTTGTCTTACTCATTTCTGGCATGCTACACTAGAAATTCTTAACTATGTTCTCTACCAACTATTATCAGTTAGCATCATATTTAAGTATATCCTCTGTCGGTGAGACTTCTGGTTTTTTAGTTTTGACTAATTGTAGTTGTTGTACTGTTCATGCTCCAGTTGATGCTACATGTCTGCAAGTCCTTTCTAGCTTCAGATGTAATTCTATTTTCAGGGATTTCTACATTCTTATTACTCCATTTCCTTTTTTTCAGGCCATGCAGCTGTTTTGGATACTCTACTAAATGCTTTTTTGTATGCTTTGTCTGTATTCCTCTCAATTGATTCTTTACTTGTGAGTAATAGTTTGCACTTCTTTGTACTTGATGCTGACCTCCTAATTCCCGTTTCCACTCTCTCTCATTGATTCTGACTTGCCACCTGAACACTAGGGGATGCTACGTCATGGTGTTCCAATTCTGCTATATTGCAGTTGAAGGCATTATTAGGTCAATATGTGTAATTTTAATCTTTTTTCTCACTTGGAGCTGTTCTTCTAGATGTATATACAAGGTGTCAACATTGTAATCATGCTGGATATCGTGCCTTCCTTATCTTTCCCTTTTTTAATTTTTTTTATGTTGACATTTTCTTACAGCTTGAAGATCATCTGCTGTTACATACGGCCAATTTTTTTCATTTCAGTTTATGTATGAAAACAGAGCTTGTGAACAAAAATTAATATATTTATACTAAAATAAATATGAAAGAATTGTTTCTCATAGTTTCAAGTACACTTACATTTGAGTGTTACCTATAGTCTAGTATCTTTGGTGTACTACTATCTTTGTGAATTGTGTGGTGAGGATTAGATGTTAGGAGATGGGAAAAAAGGGGGTATCAGTGACTGGGAAGTGAAGAACTAATTACAGTGTGAAAAAAGTAGCTGTATCTGTCGGTGTTCCCTTTCCAGGTGCTAGCTCCTGCCGTAATGCAATGACATGACCTGGTTTGTGCTTGGCGAGCCAGGGGCCGGCAAAACCGCTGCAGCCTCTGCCGGCGGGGGGCGCCAAATGGTGTCGCGGACGTGATGCAGTGTCATCGCCGGGAGAAGGCGCTGACCTCGACAAGTGATCTCTAACTGCAGTTCATAAACAGATAGCTCACGTCAGTGCTGATTCACTGGGATGCCACTATGCTATACTTGTTGAAACAGACAAGGTAAAGTATCCTTTATGTGCAAGAAGATTTATTAATTACAATATGCATACTCAATCTATTAGGACTGACACCATATGACATTTTATATATTGGCGATTCAAGCATTGCGAGTCTTGAGTATAGTTGTGTAGATAATGGGATACTATCTGGTGATCCCATGTATTTGTTGCCTTCTTTATAATTCCTTTCTTTGCAACTTCTGTATTATCCATTTTCATTGAATGGTCTGAATAGTCAGTAACATATAAACGGAATATCTGAACCCCAGCTGCTAAAAGGATTCTTAAATTAATCCACAATGTGGAACATGCTGGGACATCATTTTATTGCTGAGAAAACCCTGTGTTTTAATTATCTTTTTTTGAAGAGGACTATTGGTATAACCGAAGAGCAAAAGTTACTACTCGATGGAGGATGTGTTCTCCATTTTTGTGGATGAAACTCGCACTGCTTTGGATGCAAACAAATGAACAAAAACTGAACTCTCGAATAGCCCTATGAAATAGTCATATGCTTCTGTGTATTCATTCTTTTTGTAACAATGTCTTACCATTCATGCAGCCAAAATTTCATCTTTGATAAATTGGTTTCCAGCCATTGAAGAAGATTTGTAGAGAGTACAATGAAACTTGACTATATTGGATATGCCCCTTGAAAATTATAATGTAGATTTGTCTTTGAGAAATTTTCACTATTGTTCAATTTTCTAACACAAATCAGAAAAATAAAGGTCCACACCGGAGGCAGCTGATATTCAAAACTGTACTATTTGTAGTGTGTACCTGAGGTCAAGGTTTTCAGTTTCTGACTTGATGGACGCTGTAGTACTTTCTATTCCTAACAGTGGAAGTGCACAACTGGGATTGTATACCGCGCTTGAAGAGACTAGCTAGAAACACCTGGAAATAGTGGAGAAGGAGTCGTCTAGTAAAGAACATCAGTGCCAACGGAGTACAATATTAAAGATAAAGAAAAGGAAGTTTTCTTGTTGTCCGTTGAACCATTAGCGCAGGCTCTCGGAAAGCACCTGTGTTTCTATTTCCTTAAAGCTCATTCCTCCCATAGGTAGTGTGTGAGAAAAGGTGAGGGATCGAACCTCCAATCACTTATATTATTGAATACTATTATTCAAAGAAAGGCCTTACGTTTAGATTCATTTCCTTTATTGCCTAGGGCTTGGCTTATCAGAACTGATACGTTTCTTGGGCTTGGTTATGTATGATTGATTCCCTCTAAATTGTGATTCGTTGCCAGTTTGTGGCTAATTTTTGATGAACTTTTTTCCTTTGAGCTCGAAAGGAAAAAAGAAAAGCATACTACTTGAAAAAGCGAGGTGCAAATATACAAAGTGTAAGTTGATATTTCTGTTAAGAGTAACACATCCACCCAACCTTAGCAATATGTCATCATATCTTTGGTAGTTCCTCTGTTTACCTTTTAGATATTTGGACTATATGCGGACTAAAATTAGTGAACATACACAGTAAAACCTGCCTACATACATGCATTTACAAAAACAACTAATCCCTCTTATCCAAATTAATTTCCTAAACTTTGTTTAGATACGCATGTATCTAACCACTAAAACAAGTCCAGATTCATAGTATCTAGAAAAATTTGAGTCAATTAATTTGAATGAGAGGAAGTAAAATGTCTTACATTAGTGAAATGATGGAATAGCTTTGTTAATGGTGTTCCCGTGTTATTTGTGTAGCAGTAATAGGATGAGATGGGTAAAAAACATTTGCCCACATGTTTCTGATTAATGCATTAATAATTATAAAACAGTTAAATTGATCCATTCCAAACATGTGGATTCTAAGTTATGCAAGAATCAGATTGGTTAAAACAATCCCCATTGCGAGAGGTGAAAAAACTCCTAATATTTTCTCATTCAACAAGTCCATAATATTTTTCACGAACTCCTCCTACTGAAGTTAAAAAAAAAGGACCCAGCGCGTCCGCGCGTGTTTTCCGTTCAATTTACGTCAGGCTACTGAAATACCGCGAGGACGTAAACGATCACTCAAGCCGCTGAAGATGGCTTAGCGAGTGAGCCGTTTTTGTTCGGCGAAGCCAACACTGAACCTTTATATTACGAGAATGCTACCTGGGACCCACCAAGCTCTGACATGCGGGCCCCACAAGTTCTGACATATTGAGTCCAAACTCTGACAGGTTGGACCCACCAAGCTTTGGCATGCGGGACCCACCAGGCTCTGACATGCGGGCTACATAAATCTTTGGCATGCCGGACCCACCAAAGCTCTGACATGCTGGGCCCACCAGGCACTGACATGCGGGGCCATGTGTCCAGAATTGACGGTAGACAGACAATTGCGATCGCACATGCGCAATTTTTTTTTTCATGGGAACTGACATGTGGAGCACATGTTGGTCGTACTGACATGTCTGGTCTACTTCGCATGCCTGGAGGCTGTCGTAACAGGTGGCCCCATGCAGGAGGGTCGTGTTGGTACCTGACATGCGGGTCCAAGTGCTGCAGGTCGGGTACATGTGTGCGGACAGTGGCTGTCTCCTTTTACAAATATGGGTCCTAGTGTTGTAGGCATTGGACTATTGTGCGGACAGACAGAAAAGTACGTGAACAGAAGCGTGCAGAGTGTGGGCAGGTGTGTCCACCGGCTCGAAGCCCAGCTCTTGTGACACCCCTGCTGCGGGAGATTCGTGTCCGTGAAGGAACACGGGTGTCACCGAACCCCAAAGGTTCGAACACAGGGGACTCAGAAGGATTCCGGCGAACTCCCGATGTTGGTACTGCAGCAATGGACACGGCAATTACCCAGGTTCAGGGCCCTCGGAGAGGTAAAACCCCTACTTCCTGTTTTGGTGATTGTATTGCAGGTCACAATGGAGAAGATGAGCGTACAGATGTCTAGGGTTTGTGATCGCTAAAGATCGTCCCCTTCTACGCTAGCAAGGCCAACCCTTTCTATAGGGGAGTTGGTCCTCTTCCCCTCCAAATATCTTGAGGGGGAAGGGTTCCCACATCTCCAAACCGAGGGCGGGAAACTCCCCGTCCTTTACCAGATGGACCTAGTCCATGCCTGATTAAAGTGCCGGTCCATGGCAGAGGCCGGAGACTTTGATGACGCCTCCGGTGGCGGCTTGTGCCGTCCATCCGGTCTTGCACCAAAGTGGCAAGGACAAGGTCTTTATGCTTTAGCCCTCGTCGAGCTTGCTTTAATAACCGAAGTGGTAATGGCACCCCACCTCCTTGGGACGGAGCTTTTGAGCTCATCCATGACGTATGCAACGTCTGTCGGTCTTGTCTTGTAACTTTCCGAGCCTGTTGCTTCCTCCCGAAGGTAGGGCCCGCGCAGGCGGCATCCGATGCTCCCTTGGTTGATCTTATCGCTCCAAGGAAGGCGCTCTAACTTAGAGAGGCTGGTGGCTCGGGAACCTCCACGAGGGAGTTCCTCCCCGAGCCTATCTTCCGCTCCAGATTGATGTCTCCAACAGGGTTTTACGCCTCATGGAGTCTCTCTTGGGAGTTGCCTCCGAGAGATTGCTTCCGGGTAATTACTATGGGCCCAACAACCGTAAGTCTACGGTGAGAGCACATTAGATGTGGTGGCACGTAGTACATCCGCCGCGACAAATGCACGAGCTCCGAGGAAGCCTCAAAAAAGCAAAAAACTGGTCGCCGCGACAGGTGCACGGGGCTCCCTCGGGGAGGGCTGAAACTCACTCGGACACGGGGTGTCGACGCTTACTATGAGGTCCAGTTGGAGAAGGGCGTGCACAACACCATCGTGGCTCAAGGAGCTCGTAGAGATGGGCCGACCCAGCTCGTACCGCGACGGGCTCACGGATAGAACTTTCGAAGATGCTGGATGTTCCATGCGTTTGGCAGCATATCTCCATCTTCATTCTCAAGGCGCACTGCTCCCGGCCTTGAGATGTGAGCAACCCTGAATGGGCCGTCCCACATCGGCGAGAGTTTGTGGAGGCCTTCTCGAGAGAGTACACGCTGCAGCATAAGGTCGCCTTCCTCGAGCATGCGGACGCGGATGTTGCGGCTATGGTAGCGACACAGAGCTTGCTGGTACCGGGCTGCACGGACGGCGACCCGGTGTCGAGCCTCCTCCAGGAGAGTGAGGTCGTCCTGCCGTAGCTCGTCTTGCTGAGTCTCATTGAAGGCGAGGACTCTTGGAGAGCCGTGCTTGAGCTCGGCGGGGATGACCGCTTCGGCGCCATAGACGAGGTAGAATGGTGCAGATTGACCAGAGCACCCCTTCAAGGGAGTCCAGCCACCCTTTGCCACATGCCTTCAGCTTCTTCTGAAAGCTCCTTGTCTTGAGCCCCTTTAGGACCTCCGTGTTGGCGCGATCATCTTGGTCGTTGCTTTGTGGGTGTGCGACAGAGGCATAGCAGATCCTGGTGCCCATGTCAGCGCAGTAGGACTTGAAGATCCCACTGGTGAATTGGCTGCCGTTGTCCGTGATGATGCGGTTGGGGATGCCGAAGCGGAAAACCAAGCCCTTGATGAACTTCACCACGGATCTGGCTGGGAAAGACCGTACAGCTTCCACCTCCACCCATTTAGTGAACTTGTAGACGATGACATAGAGGTACCGATAGCCCCCGAGCGCTCGTGGGAACGGCCCAAGAATATCCAGCCCCCAGACCGCAAAAAGACATGAGAGTGGAATGGTTTGAAGCCCCTGTGCCGGTTGATGAATCTTCTTAGCGTGGAATTGGCATGCTTAGCAGGACTTGAAGATCTCAATGGCGTCGTCGAGGGCTGTGGGCTAGTAGAAGCCGCTGCGGAACGCCTTCCCAGCAAGAGTTCGTGCGGAGGAGTGGTGGCTACATTCTCCGGTGTGAATGTTGTTGATGAGCTTCTTTCCCTCCTCGAGGGGGATGCAGCTCAGGGCGACCCCGTTGGGGCGCCTGCAGTAGAGCTCCCCGTCGATGAGGCAGTAGTTCTTGGCGCGTCGTACCAGGCTTTCTGCCTCTGCGTCATCGTCCTCTGGGGGAGACCTCCCGTGAGGTAGTCCCGGATCTCGTCGATCCACCCTGCCTCCTGGGGAATGATTGCCACGACGAGACGGTCGCCAGTAGGCGGGCCACAGTCGGGTGCCCCAGTGGCTGGCGGAGGTGGGAGATCCTCCGGGAGGTCCTTCGGAGACGCGGATGGAGGCCTCGCGGAGGGTTGGAACAACCTCTCCTCGAAGACCCCCGGGCATTGAGCTTCTCTGCGGGATGCCCGCCTGGCGATCTCGTCAGCTTCCTTGTTGTTGCCGCGGTGTGCGAAGGTCAGCCCTAACCCGAGAAAGTGATTTTCCATGCGTCGCACCTCCTCGAGGTAGGCCAGGATGTGGTCGTCCTTCGGCTTGTAGACGTTGTTGGAGAAGTGAACAAGGAGCTGAGAGTCTCCCTGTACGGCGAGGCGCTTGACGCCGAGAGCTACAGTGGCCCTGAGACCGGCGAGTAAGCCCTCGTACTCAGCGATGTTGTTGAAGCACTTGTCGGTGTCCTTGAAGCGAAGCTGGACCGTGTAGCGCAACTTGTCACCCGTTGGGGAGGTAATTATGCCTGCGAATCCAGCACCGTGCTCGTTGAAGGCGTTGTCGAAGGTCATGGGCCAGAGCCCCGCATTGAGTTTGCCCTGCTGTTGGGTTTCCTCCTCCGCATCCCCATCGTCAGGGGATGCATCGGTCCATTCTGCGGTGAACTCGGCGAGGGCTCGGATCTTCTTGGTAGGAGTGGTATCGAACGTGAGCTCGAAAGGCTGTAGCTCGATTGCCCATTCCGCCACCCGCCCCGTTGTGTTGGGGTTGCGCAGCACGGTCTCCAGCGGGTACTTGGTGACGACCCTGATCGGATGTGCCTGGAAGTAGGGTCGAAGCTTCCTCGACGCTATGAGGAGCGTGTAGAGGAGCTTCTGTTGCTGGGTGTACCGCTCGCGAGCATCGCGCAACACCATACTGACGAAGTAGACCGGGTGCTGCACGAACCGGGAGACCGAGGATTCTTCCAGGGAAGGCTCGAGAGCCTCTGCGAGGGTCGGCTTCCTGGAAGGTCCATCGAGGTCATCCGGCTGAGCTTTCTCGGTGCAATCACCCTACAACGCTTCCAGCACATGTCAACGGGCGTACGTTCCTTGGAGAGGTCCTAGGGCTTGGGCTTGGACTTGGATGTCTTCTTCTTGAGGGGTGGCCCTTCCCGTTCCGCCACCAGGACCGCGCTGGCTGTGCACGGAGTGGCCCCTAGGTACAGCAACAAAGGCTCGTGGGTCCGTGGTGCCACCATGACCGGGGGACTGGTGAGGTACCGCTTGAGTGCCGCGAACGCCTCTTCTGATTCTGGGGTCCACCTGAATTCGCCTGACTTCTTCATGAGCTTGAAGAAAGGTAGGGCCTTTTTGCCGAGGCGAGCGATGAAACGTCCGTGCGCTGCTAGGCATCCCGTGAGGCGCTAAATGTCCTTGAGCTTCCATGGTGGCTTCATCTCCTCCATGGCGCGGATCTTGAAGGGGTTAGCCTCTATGCCGCTATGCGACACAAGGAATCCCAAGAGCTTGCCCGAAGGTATGCCGAAGACGCATTTGGCGGGGTTGAGCTTGATGTTGACCTTGTGGAGGTTGGTGAAAGTCTCCCGGAGGTCCTCAATGAGAGTGTCCCTGTTGCGAGTTTTGACCACGATGTCGTCGACGTAGGCCTCCATGTTCCGGCCCATCTACTCACCAAGGGCGATGCACATTAGCCTCTAGAAGGTGGCTCCGGTGTTCTTGAGACCGAAGGGCATGCCGGTGTAGCAGTAAATGCCACACGGTGTAGTGAACGATGTCTTCTCTGCATCCACCTTGGCCATCTTGATTTGGTGGTAGCCTGAGAAGGCATCCAAGAAGCACAAGAGATCACACCCGGAAGTGGAGTCGACGATCTCGTCGATGCGCGGTAGCGGGCATGGATCCTTGGGGCAGGCGTTGTTGAGGTCGGTGAAGTCGATGCAGAGGCGTCCTCCCCTTGCTGGCTTGGGCACAATGAATGGATTGGCCAGCCAGTCAGGGTGAGCGACAAACTCGATAATCCTAGCCTCCTTAAGCTTTTCCACTTCTTCGATGATGAATTGCTGCTTCTGCGGCGCCTGACGTCGAACGGCTCGTCGTTGTTGACCATGGTGACGAAGGTGTCAGAGAAGAACTCTGTCGCTTGAGTCCCCTACCTGGGGCGCCAAATGCGGGAGATTCGTGTCCGCAAAGGAACACGGGTGTCACCGAACCCCAAAGGTTCGAACACAGGAGACTCAGAAGGACGCCGGCGAACTCCCGATGTTGGTACTGCAGCAATGGACACGGCAGCTACCTAGGTCCAGGGCCCTCGGAGAGGTAAAACCCCTACTTCCTTCTTTGGTGGTTGTATTGCAGGTCACAATGGAGAAGATGACTATACAGATGTCTAGGGTTTGTGATCGCTAAAGATCGTCCCCTTCTACACTAGCAAGGCTAGCCCTTTTATATAGGAGTTGGTCCTCTTCCCCTAGAAATATCTTGAGGGGGAAGGGTTCCCACATCTCCAAACTGAGGGCAGGAAACTCCCCGTCCTTTACAAGATGGACCTAGTCCATGCCTTAAAGTGCTGGTCCATGGTAGAGGCCGGAGACTTTGATGACGCCTCTGGTGGCGGCTTGTGCCGTCCATCCGGTCTTGCACCAAAGTGGCAAGGACAAGGTCTTGTTGCTTTAGCCCTCTCCATGCTTGCTTTAATCACCGAAGAGGTAATGGTACCCCACCTCCTTGGAACAGAGCTTCTGAGCTCATCCATGACGTATGCGGCGTATGTCGGCCTTGTCTTGTAGCCTGCCGAGCTCGTTGCTTCCTCCCAAAGGCAGGGCCCGTGCAGGCGGCATACGATGCTCCCTTGGTTGATCTTATCACTCCAAGGAAGGCTCTCTGACTTAGAGAGGCTGGTGGCTCGGGAACCTCCGCGAGGGAGTTCCTCCCCGAGCCTGTCTTCTGCTCCGACTTGATGTCTCCAAGAGGGTTTTACGCCTCATGGAGCCTCTCTCGGGAGTTGCCTCCGAGAGATTGCTTCCGGGTAATTACTATGGGCCCAACAACCGTAGTTCTATGGAACCCTAGTTGCCATGGATCTCACACCTGCAGACTCCGCTATTCGGGCTGCCCACCTCCCGCGACGCTCATTTCTGCATAATCGTTGACGTTTAGAGCTCGGCTGTCACTAATTTTTGGGGCCGAGAGGCCCAAAACGCCACCCGTGACGCGAAAACGCGGTACCGTCACAAAAAAGAAATTTGCTGACGGATTTCTCAAACGTCAGCCCTGTACCGTCATTGAAGCCCCAGTTGTTTGTAGTGCTATTGCGTCGCCGCCTCGAACAACTCCGCTAGCGCTTGCTAAGCCACCTCACCATCGCGCTCGAAGGTGGCCACCTCGTCCTCAGCGAGCTTGCGGGCCAACTCCATGGCCATCATGTCGACCTCCTTGCCGGGCTTCCACGGGAAGCGTGTTAGGCACATCTGGCTGGCGGCGGTCCAGTTACCTATCTTCTGGCGAGGCATAGATGGTATAGTGTTCGGTGTCAATTGAGTGGGGTTCCTCGCCGCACCAGAGGTCATCCTTATGGACCGCGCTTGGGCGGGAAATGGGCGGCCGGGCACGCGGTGTTTTCGGCCGAGGGCGGGTACCAACTGGAAGCGCGGGCATCATCCACGGCGCGCGCGAAGCCGGCGACGTGTTTGGCAACGTCCCGCCGCCATTAACGTCCCAACGCCATTAGAAACAGAGCATGATCCTTGACAGCAGGCGGGAGAGCGGAACATGCGTCAAGCTATTGGGGCCACCCCGACCTGAACGATCCCCGTTTTAGGTGGCCCCACCGATGCCCCTAGCTTCTCACCGACAACCATCTGATGCATTAAGATTCCATAATTCTTGTCTATTCATAAAATATGCTCAGATATATCAAAACTTGCGACAAGAATTACGGAATGGAGGGAGTAGCTAGATTTGTAATTTGGAATGTAACTTTATACAATATTTTGAACTATTGTTCTATTCGTCATATTCCAGTTTCTAGATGCATGCTTCTGTGTTATTTTAGTCCCAAATGGGGTTTAAAACCAACATTTTGTATTATGTGATTATTTCATGAATTAATTTAATCTACACACCACGTGTACATGAGATATTCCCCAGAATCATTTGCAAGAACAAGAGCAAAATACTCTTGGTAGGGTTTACTTTGGGCAAAGTGTCAAATTTTAATACACAATATGATAGTTTTCCTTCATGTTTACCCCATTTGACTACTTTTTCCCCATCAAAACACTTGGATCTCTGGAACACCACATGTGTGCAACGAGACAATACACTGCAAAAATCGACATATTCCATTGAATAATATAAAAAATGTATCTAGACAACTGTAGAACTAGAACCTAAAATATATAAACATACACTCTCTCATCCACATAATCTCCAAATATAGATTATGTGCTCTGGAGAAAAATATTTTGATTTTAAGGATCACATGTATGTATTATAGACTTTAATGAATTAATATATAAAAAATGGAAAATCATGGTTTGAGGAAAGAATCATCTGGCAATGAGAAATGGACGATGTATGATCTTTGTAGACTTGAGAAAATTTCTTGTTATTATTTCCAATTATCTGTGATGTGGCACCCAATGTGTCAACCATGTGGTCTTGACAAGTGGGCCCAAAGCGTAGCATAGAAAAACTACTCCCTTCGATCCATAATAAGTGTGGAGAATTTAGTTCAAATTTAGACTAAACTGAACTAAAGCCACAACACTTATTATAGATTAGAGGGAGTAGTTAAGTAGAGGTAAGTTATTAAATAGTAAAAAAGATGATTTCTTTTTAGAAAAGTTGGGCGAGATCTATGTGACATTAGCTTACATAAGTTGTGAATGATGGGTCTTACTAAAAAATTACTGAATGATAAATTAACAGTTTTGTTAAATATGTAGGCTAGCTGTATGCACCACCCATCTTCCATGCATGATTCCATGAATAATATGCATGATCTCACCAATTACAAGAAGATTTAAATCTATATCTTTTATAAAACAAAACTCCACTAGAGGGTCATTTAAGTTGTCTATCTCAACATGCAAGCTATCCACATCATCCATTCTACTACGTATTAGGCTGGTGATAGTGCATAGTATCATATTATAGTATCATGCATATGATACTTGTCTATAATACTATCACTATAGTGGGTGGTATTATAGAGTAGTATCATAATATTCTAAATTTATTGTTTTGTAGAATCTCAATACAAAATGTGTGTACAAGATCTATTTAGCATTAGCTTTTCTCGTAATGTGCGCTATGATACAGTATCCACCTATGTTACTCTTATCTTGTCTCTCCTCATTAATTAGATGCCACATCAGCATTTTTGTGGGCCTAAAATGCATGATACTACCTAAGATACTAGCACTATGGCCAGCCTTAGCCATACAATTATCCATGTCATCCCCACTAACATTCATTAATACTCTACATGCAAGCCACATCATCTATTTTTTTAGCCATCCAATTATACACATCATCAACTTTTAGCCGCCAACTACGTAACCATTTCAAGTCATTTTTTTTACGTTAGCCTCTTGACTATTTACGCCAATTGAATCCTGCATGTTCCTACAAATAATATCCTATTTCAATCAACTTATCCTTTTGTTTTTACAAAATAGAGTTATTAGAGAAATTCTCACTGCAACGCCCGGGGTATTCTTCTAGTTATTTAAATGACCGGGGCCATCAAAAACGGAAAAAGTACTATTCCCTTCTTTTTAGTTAGGCTCAGTCTAGATACACGTTTTATTGTGTATAGGTATACTGATTTTGAGAAAAAAAACTACGACAAATAATTTAGAAAGAGAGAGAGTAGCTTGTTGGGACATGATAACAATACGAATCATTTCCACGCATACCATGCCCCCGTGCATGCATATGCATACGTTGCACGTGCATGCATGGTGCAATCGTGGTCACACGCATGCACACCCATCGATCGATTGGTCGATCTCACAGCATGCATACAAAAAAAAACTTGCAACGCATCACGTCCCGATTAAATGCTGTTAGGTCTGACGTCCATTCGTCGGTGAAAGCTCCAACATGGCCACACCGAGCTGTGCTCACAACTATATTAGGCCCTGGTCATTATCTGCTGCAGTACCAACGAGTGATCTAGCTAGGCGCGACAAGTGACAATTATTTAATGAATTGTAATATCGATTTCGCTAATAGGTCAAGCAATTAAGCTGGGATGTCCACTTCATGGGACGTTGCTGTAGCAGGGGCTTATTTGTAGCTTACTCTGGTTTACAAGCTAGTGATCTGTAGCAGCGGGTAGCGAGCTACTGTACGAGAACGTACGTATTTGAGGCTCCAAGTCATGTACACCGCTTATTATTTTATGTTTTCTCCACATTATGCTTTTTAGAAGAGGATTAATAATATACACAATGTTTCACAAAAAATAAAAAATAAACACAATGCAAATATGTTTACTATACTCTCCACTGCAAAATAATTAAAGTTCTAGTTTTGTCCTAACTCAAACTACTTTAACTTAATGAAGTTTGTAGAAAAATACATCAACATTTAGAACTCCAATTCAGTTTTATGAAATTCATTGTACGACATATTTTTATACTATGTAGATAGGATATTGTCAATATTTTATTCTTTCTTTTAATCTGGTAAAAAAATTGAAATGTGCATATGTCTAAATGAAATGTAATGTATACTAGGTATTTTCTTAGTTTCTTTCACATGAATGCACTTGATCTTTTATTAGGTCTTACTCAATGCAATAGTCTAAGCGAAATTAATTTGATGGTATGTGTATTGTTATGATAAAATGCAATGTTGAGGAAATCGCGTATCGGGGTTAACTCGGTCGGCTGACGATTAGCGATTAATAGGCAAATCGGCCGGTTAATCGGACGATAAATGAGTTAATCGGGTAATAAATGAGTTTATCGGCTAATCGGTGACCACTGAATAGAGATTAATCGGACGATTAATCGTTGAATCGGACGATTTTTTGAACAGTGATAAAATGCATGTCTTTCTTTAAAACAAAGTGTATATGGGCGATGCATATGATCATATAGTATTTTCTTATGATATATTATTTTTCTACACTTTCTAAAACATTTACTTTAATACATTTCACTCATCCAGAAAAAAAAAATCATGATTATACTATCTCAAGGATGAACTTCAATTTTAAATCTTAAGTAACATAAAATTACTTATTTTCGGGGAAATTTGTAGGTAATTCTAATTTTTCTTTTGCTGGTTTTGTTTGTGCAATAGTGTATACATTAGCAGTTTAGCTGATAGCAATATTTTATTTCTGAGATTCATCCGTAAGAAAGCTTTGCTTAAAAGAATAATTTGTCTTTCTTAACAAATGTTGAATTTATTAAATTCTTCATGGTCTAATTAGTATGCCAAATAAAAATCAATCTGTAGCAGTGCATGGGCCTAGGGCAAGGTCAACGAGTTCAGTTTTCTGAGCTAGGATGGCAGTTATTTTGTGGAAGTTAAGGATCAAACTATTATCTGCATATTTATGTCTAAATCTATTAGGATTTTGCAAAGTAGGGACATTTGTATTAAATATTTACATGTGTAATTTTTGCGAGGAAATAACTTGTAAGAGATCACGGTGATGAAAATTTTAGCCTGTTGCAACGCGCGGACACTTTCTAGTTCTTATTTTTCTTTTGATGAATAATGAATGTGATTTGGGAAGCATAACTAAGGACTCAACAAATCCTTTGTAATTCATTAATATACAATACAAATATTAAACGTACGCTATGGTGTTAAATACAAATGACGAAGCCTCTACCTCCTACATCTGAGCTTTAGACAAGGAGAATTATTACCATTGTGGGATAATCTACGCAGATATATGGAACTCCTTTGTCCTAAGGGCATCTCCAGCGGCCCGAAGAAAATGGACCGTTGCGGTTCGTTTGTGTCTGCGGATAAATCTTGGGCAAAATTCCCACTTTGCGGGTCGACACAAACATACCAACTTGTCCGCGACCACCCATTTGCGGCCCAAATTTCGGGTTGAAATTGCATCACTACGGACACGATTGTGACCGCCCGCGTGTCCGCATCCATTTATTCGAGCCCGCGGGCCATCGTCCCATTCTGCTTCGCCTTCTGCGTGTCAGCATGCCGGGCGCTGCTAGTACGACCTTCTATGCCACGTTGATGGCCCTTGTTTCGGCTTCCACGCGCCAATACTGGTTCGCAACACAGGGCTTTTGCACCAGTCATTGATGGCCATACCACTTCCGTGGCTTTTTATGCCAAGTGTCCACGCCATTGCCATCTCCATTCTCCCCTCGCCCGCAAACCAAGAACTGCCATGGGCAAGTCATGGCCATTCTGGAAGTCGAAGAATGACCACAAGGCTGGCTCCTCGCGTGGTGGTCGAAAGAAGGAGAGGGACCACCGATACACCCTTGTTAACAAAGCACGCAGGCTGTGGGAGGAGGGGGTACCCGATGTCCTGCCCGGATGCCAACTTTCCTAGTGGTTGGCTCCTAAACTCCCGCCAGGTGCCGGTACCGCCCGTTCCGCATGAGGACCGAGCACGACGCAACGAGATCCACCACCGCCGGTTCATCCTCCCACCCGATCCGCGGGAGGACCCAACATATGCGCTTGAAAGTTCCAACTAGGACTCGTTCAACACATGGGAATTCGACCTGCGGTGGGTGAGGTACCTCAGCAACGTGCTCTTCTTCAACAATGAGCTAGGTGTCCACCTCTTAGACAACGGTGACGACAGGGGCAACGACAGTGGCCACCCCGATCCGCCTATTGTCAACTAGGTCGTGCAACCGCTGAATCTAAATGAAGAGGAGGCCCTTGAGCTGTTCATAGCCAGAGCAAGCTCGACAAGCTCGCTAAGTGGCAAGGACTTGTCGTCCTCCAATAGGAGTCCGCATTAGTGCATGGCACACCGGTCACCCTGAGCACGACGCGCTGCCACCACCACCCACACCAACACTTTCGCCACCGCCACCAGCTCCTGCCCCCAGTGCTAGCAGCTAGAGCTCCTCCGGCGTCGTCCTGGCCCTAGCCATGGGAGCCACCTGTCTTCATCAACCTTGATGACGATGAGTAGGTGGCCATGGAGCGAACCCTAATTAATTAAGGTTTTAATTTTATGTTATTTCCCCTTTTAGTCTGTATTTAAATTAAACTTTTGTTATTAGAAACTTTGCAAAAACATATTTGCGTCGGCCCGCTGGGGCAGCCCCGACCCAAACGGGCACGCGCTCAGATTTGTGTTATTTTGTGTCAGCGGCCCGAGGTGAACGCACATATTTTGAGTCCAAAATACATCGGACCGCTTGAGATATCCAGGCACACATTCATAAAAAATGGGGGTTGTTTGGGTGTGGGTGTGGGTGTGGATGGCGGGGAGGGAGTGAGTTCTGAAAACAGATGCCTAAACCCTGAACCTACAACAAAAGATGCCCCAAGATAAAACAAATGCCTATATATGCATGGCTCAACTACCACTCTAGAGTGATCGGTGTGGAGCATATTAAAAGTGGTGGTGGGAGAAACCATGCACGATATCGACTGGACAAAACGAAATACAATATACTCCCTATGCCCCATGAAGCTTGTCTGAGGTTTGTCAAAATTCGGCTGGGTGTCTGGGTGGCGCCGTCAGCGTTTGTGGTTCAACTGGGTGTCTGGGTGCCGCCGTCAGCGTTGGTGGTTCTTCAGCGCATCCTGGAGGAACGCAATGGTTTGCAACCCTTGCGTGCATAATGGATTGTTATGCCTCTGTAGGCTGACGTTGTATGGCCTCTTGGCATTTCCGCTTCAGTATAGCACCATGCTTGCAGCACGCATATCAGCCAACCTGGGTTTGAATCGCCACATCTTGAAATGTGCTAAGGGACATGGCTGGCCTTAAATTTTTTTGACCTTCCTTTGTAAAATTATGTTAAATACATTCACGACTGTTTATAAGCCACTTGTAATTGGCTTCGTCAAGTACAAATTTATACCTATTTAACGCTACATTATCTTGAATAACACCTTCAGCTGTAACGTAAGGCGTTATTCTAGATAAACGCCATAGATAGATAGTATCTATAAGCTCCTACACAAACGAATTTCAATTATATTGTCTTATTGTAGAAAATAAACCCATGTATTGTAAATTTATATTTTTACCCCCTAATTGTGACCATGTGAAAATTGTGACAACTCATGTGTATCCCTTAATTAGGGTTTATTGAACTACTCATATTCTGTCAAATTTTGTGAATTTGTGTCTATTTTACAAATAGGTGTGGCTAGCTTCCCACATTGGTAGATCCTTTGCTATATTAGATGCACCCCTAACGAATGTGTGACCATATTGTCTACAAAGTCAGTTGCCGCATCATATGTGTCTGCCTTGTTTGATTGAAAGAAAAACAATAAATAGGACGGACACGTCACAACTCACAAGGTGATGTATGTGCGTACTCCGGTGAAACACACAAGATTTATGATTAACCAATGTCAACGCAAACCTATCTCATTCCGTTGCTGCAGGTGACAGCTCAAAGCTTGGTTTTGGGATGAAAATCCCGATATTGGCATATGTTAGACTCTTCATCATCGGCACACACGACGAACCTGTTTTTAGGACTTCTCCAAAGAGCTGTATATTTTCTGTTTTGTTTGGGTCACTTCTCTTGGTGTTTGTGTTTTTTTTTTCTCTTTGAAATAGGGGTACCCGGCCTCTGCATCGGCTTGGTGTTTGTGTTAGGTTGGTAGAGTTCATTTCAAAGCAGAGGCTGCGGTCTTTCCTCATTTTCTCAAAAAAGATGGATATTGCTCTTTCCGGAGAAAAAAACATATAGAGAGAGATGGAATCCGGAAAACAAATATACGGTCCTACTTGCATTAGAAAAAGTAGTATTACAAGAAAGTGTACAAGCCAGTACACTATGTAGGGCTAAGGAATCTTTAACCCTCTTGGTCTGGAATCACGCAGAAAGCACTTGCTGTAAAGTTTCTTCAAGCACTACAATAATGATTCTATTGAAAGCAAATAACACATGACACGATTGAAACGTGAGTGTCCGGCTAGTATGCATAAACTGTGTTTCACTAGATTCTTGGGTAAGTTCACATCCATTTCAGTAGTGTTGTTAATTATTTCAGTTAATTAGTTTCTCCACGACTCCACAGGTCCGTTGTTGTGTTGACGTTATGTTTGCAAATGCTTCTTCAACTAAATAATATCCACTCATTCAGCAGCGACAATCTCGATATGCAATTTCTAGCGACCAGTTCTTTGGGCTTAGTGTTTCTAGTTAATCCTTCCTATGAATTGTATTAAGTGGACGAGAAAATAATGGCAAACATATAAATTATCTTTCTTTCAATGAATTAGGACATTTACTATCAACTAGAAACCAACAACTAATGTCTCTTGTGTTCAATGTACATAAATTTAGGAACTTTATAATGGAGGTGAAAGCCAATGGAATTTACACAATTTTTTTCTAAAGGCCAAAAAAATCAAAAGTATTTTTCTCATATAAAAGTATTATTAGTCTTTCAAAAGTCAAACTTTTTTTTGTGAACCAAAAAATGGTTACTATGATAAAAAAAATACTATCTCAGTATAGTTTCTCGTAGTTCACCATTCCAATATGCTGCAGAAATTAATTGAATTAGGGAGCCAAATTAGTGTAGCGCACAAATATCGTAGGGCTGCCGATTGCCGTCACCTTCCTATAAAAGGAAGATAGCTACTGTTTTTATTTGCCTGCTGGAGGGAGGCTTGATGCATGCGAGGTCCACCCGAGATCGTCCGGTTGGGGGCCTGCAGCAAGCTCGATCTAGAGAGCACTAATACTGATGGTGAGATCTTCCCCACAGACCCATGCACATCTATGCAACCTCTAGCTAGCTAGCAAGCTAGGTTACCAGTCATGGCATTGCAGGAAGGCATACCACAAGGCCAGAAGCAGACATGGTAGTGGTCGATAGGATGGTGCATGACTTTCATCGAATTAGGTGAGACATGCCCTCTTTTTTGGGACAGTAATATCTTCAAGTAAACTCAATACCCCTCACACACTTCGCTAATTTAAATTGTACAAAATTGCAGGTGCCGCAACATATGCGTTGCGTCCATTCTAAAATAAGGTTAGAACATCTCTAGCGAATACTGCAAACATGCGAACCACAAAACACGTATGCGGTAAACAGCAACACAGTATTTGCAGTGCGAAAATCATCGCGGCAACTATAAATTAGGAAATAAAGCAGTCACGCTAGATTTTTGAAACTAGTCTGGCTGAGTTCTTCTGATTTCACACATAATTTACATATCTAAAGATCCTCTTACGCACGCTCGCGCGTAGTATGCATGTCTGCATGTCCGAATCGCTTTTATAATTTATATAGTTCCATTCAAAACTTCATTTAATTATGTTAATTTGAATTATATTTGATTAGTAGGGTCATTGAAAGAATATATACTAGTACTTTCGATTTATCTACCTAACTCGAGACTGTAAATAATTGGCCTTTTGGTTAAATCTGGTTGAGAAAAAATTGACGAGAAGTTACAAACCTGCCATCACTCATGGACTATACAATATAAACCCTAGGATCTTTGCCAACCCGACATCTGGCAACCACTCCAACATTTTGGCGTTTTGCCCTCCCACGGGCGACATGTAAAATACCTAACTCAATTATGGTAGGTAGTGACGAAATTTCCTATTGTTTAAGTCCATATCTAAGGTAGAAACGACTAAATGAAGCAGAGTATATGCACACAAGGAAATTAGCAAGCCTTAAGCATACAGCTACAAAAGCATGAACATGAGAGAGAGAGAGAGAGAGAGAGAGAGAGAGAGAGAGAGAGAGAGAGAGAGAGAGAGAGAGAGAGAGAGAGAGAGAGAGAGAGAGAGTCCTTAATCATGGGGTGGCACCATGATGTAACGCATGGACGGAAACACCTCACCTACAACAGCAACAAAGACCTATGGGAATCCCGACGTCTAAACTACTGTCCGTAGCTCCAAAGCTCCTTTCACCTACCAATATTGGGGCTGCCACTTTGAACTGGCATACCAAGCAAATACAAGTGGTTAGATCTCTAGTGACATAGACGATGCTCTCGCATGGTTGCCTAGCTAGCTCTCTCACTCTCCAAACTTGTTCTCTAGTACCTTGCTTTTTTTCTGTTTTACAATGCATATTAATGGCAAAAAAAAAAAAAAAACAGAAAAAGTTCAACCGAGAGGGAACTTTTTTTTTTAATCTTTAGGGCTTACCCTGATACACAATGACCCAACTCAACCACTTCGATGTGGTACATGTAAAAACATATTTGTTGGTTTAAGGTTTGCTATATACTGTGTTTCTTTCGAGCACGTGATGGCTGCACGGTACAAAATGTTTGGAGCCCACGGGACAAAACGTTGAGGTCATCTCAATTAACAAAGCTAACACCAGTTAATGGTTCAAACCCAATTCCTACGAGAACAGTAAAATCACTGTTCTGAAGTCAAGTAAATTACATGAATATAAGAAAATTAAGAACACAAGAAAGGGCGCAAAAAGAATTAAAAATCAAAGAAGAAATACAAGAATAGCACAAGGAAGATGAGACATGCATGGCATACCTGTGAATCGTCCTCAAGACCCAGCTTGTTAACCAGGTAGCTCATCACTACGCTAACTGTTATCCTCCCGTCTCTGCTTGCCAATACACACCACAGCAAGTCAATGTCGCATTCCCGCAAAAAAAAAAGGTCAATGTCGCATGATCAAGGGCATCAAAATAATTATCAAGAACAAAATGTAGGTAAATTTACACAAATCAAGAATTGATTGCTAACACGTGTATTTTTAGTTCATGTTCATTTGGAGAAAGAAATTAAGGCAAACTTTAGTTAGGAGCTGACCTAACCCTCAAGTAGCTCCTTGGTATCGGCGGCAATGGTGGCTCCCTCCTCCTGCATTGGATCAACGGCAACCACATGAGCTAACCACCCACATTGCCAAACGCCCACAATTTCGGCACGTAGACGTAGACATGCAGCGCGTACTCACTGGTTCTGCGCCGCATGGAGCACGAACCACGTGCCGGCCTCGTGCACGGGCGGAGGCGCCGCCGCGACCACCACACCCGACGCCACTCCCGCAGCGGCCGACGGCGACGAAGAACCTGCTGGGAACAGTGACAGCCCCAGCTCGGGCGGTGGAGCGGTCGGTTGTACGGACGTCGAGGGACCTGCTTCATAATCGTTTCTCGGCCGTTTCCGGCGTGCCGACGAAGACGGCGAAGGCGAGCCCGGGGACTGGCCGATCCCGAGCTTCAGCCAGGAGCTGGTGTCACTGCTGCTGCCGCTGCTACTGCTCGTACTGGGCTCCTGGACGTCGCGCGGCGGCGGAGATGGCGCTGGCGGCAGCTGCTGCGTTAGTTCTTGCTGCGACGTGGGGGGTGTGTCGTGCTCCTTGCTTTGCCGGTGGGGGTGGGAGGGGTCCTGTGCCATGGACTTCAGGTTGCTGCCGCGGCAAGGGAGCAGCGACGAAGGCTGGTGGTGTTGGCTTCTCCTGAGGCGAACGTTGACGGCGGCCGGCCCATGGGCGTGAGGGAACGGCCGGAGGAACGTCACCATCCTCTCATGCCTTCTTCTCTCGTGGCGTTACGCCGCACCGCGGCCGACACCATGGGAGAGGAGGAGGCGCAACAGGTGGAGGAGAAGAATGTTCAAAGGGGAACGGTGCCTCTCATATAGGTAGAGAAGGCCAATGTACTGATGTACAATACACCTCTCTCTCTCTATCTATCTCTCTCTAAGTGCTGCAAAGTACAAACAAGGAGCGGAAGGGAGAGAGAAGGTAAGCTGTCAAGGGTGTTTGCACAGCGCCCCACTTTGATCACTGGATGGATGGATGTACTACAAGACAGGAATATTTTTTTTCCCATTTCTTTATGGGAAAGGCATGATGACATCATCACATGCCATGCACTAAAGTAGTGCTGTGGTGTACTGGTGTGATGATGGCTAGCTTAATTATGGTTAGATTCTTAATTAGCTACATGTGTATTCATGCATGTGTGCTAATTGTGTGGCTTAATCTTCCCTGGCCTGCCTGGAAGTGCATGTGGGCTGACCATGCATTCCTTTCTTCTAGTTTTGTTTGTTTGTTTGTTTGTGATTATGGATGAGTGGATCACATGGCGCGAAAGAGTGCAAGGGATGCATCAACGTCAATGTCTTGCATTTTCTGTTTTGTTCGAAGGGAAACATGGGCCTTGGTGCATCAGTCCCGGGCCTGCTTCCGCTCATTTTCTTAATAAAAAGGGTGAGTTTTTATTAAGCACATGTACAATGCGATGCCATTAAGTTTTTATTCACAGTCAATACCATGATATATTTATAGTAACAAATTGCATATTGTAGAGATACATAAGCTGTTCCAGAGATTACAAAATAAAGCATAAAAGAAACAAGGAAATCTTGGGAACTCTTCCTTTTTTCATAACACGGTATTGTGCTTTTCTAAAGGTAACCAAATAAAAATAACATAGATACCAACCAAAAACCTAGAAAGAAGTGAGCCTAGCATTACAATGAGATGCCTAGCATTACAAAATAGATTAAATTCCCTCATTAAATTCCCTCTATTTTAAACAATACTTTTTTATTACAAACTCCACACATAGATTGGGTTCCCACTCCTCTCGACGCCAGTGAGGCTGGCCGGAGGAGGGGGGGAACCAATCTACGGAGGGGCTTCCCCGTCTGACGTCAACACTGTTGCCCCTCCATTGATACTGAAAAGGCTTGGCATCATCCGCTTACTTACTATCCTCGGTCTCATCTTCGTTGACTTGGTCGGCCTTGTTACCATCTTGCCCTTTGGGCAGATTTTCCCGTCCGCCACGGCCTCGCCAGAAACCCCCCGGCATTCTTGATGGGGCAATTTATGGATAGGTGCTTTTCAGTCACCACAACTCAAACATATGTAGTTCTTCCATCTTTCTTCCCATTCCTTCCTCCCCTTTTTTTCTAAGGTATTCATCATGTGACATTCTTTCAGGTCATGGTTAGCTGATTGGTGAATACTGCAGCAAGTGCTCTGATCTGCGTCACTGGCTGCTACGTCGTCTCGTGCTCCCTTTGACTCGGGTTACTTGGCTAGGACCTACTTCACGGGGTCTTATTTTTGGCCCTTTTTCTTGATCGGATCCTCAATCCTGCCTACTCCTGTCAGAGATCCTCCAACGGGTAGATGCCCTATTCAATGCAAGCTCCTTTCTCTGCCAACGTGATGAGGATATCCCTACCACACTACTACCTCCGTCATTACCAAATGAAGATGAAGCTGATGTGAAGCTCAAGTCCAATGAAGTTCGGACTGGACCTATTACAAGGGCTCGTGCGAAGCTACTTAAACAACATGTGAACTTGTTCCTAAACGATACTTTAATTGATGAGAACTTTATACTGCCTAAGTCCTGTTATTTATGTATCATCAGGTATGAAGAGGAGACAAGCATCGCACGAGGAGGAGAGGAGCAGCTGGACATGGAGCTGGACATGAACATACCCCATGGACGCGCGAGGGAGGAGCGGGAGGCAAGCGCGAGAGGAGAAGCCGAAGTACAGACCAGTCCAGCACCCGGTCAGACCGGCCGCCACGCCGGCGCGCCCGATCCCTGGCCCGGTCCGACCGGGCGGCCCGCCGGATCCCACCCGGCGCCAACCGGGCGCCCTGCTGATGCCAACCGGGCGGGTTACTGCGCGACACGTCCCACGCCCGGTCAGCACCCGGTCCCTGGCCCGGTTTGAACCGGCCAGCCCAGTCCCAGGCCCGGTCGACCGGTCCCCCAGACCGGCTGTGTCCGAGTCTGTCTCGATCAGATCTATTCTGGGTCGGTTATTTTCGTACTTTTTCGACCTGAGGTCGTCCCGGACGCCTATATAAGTGCCCAGGATGCCCCCAAAGTTGCTTTAGACCACGTTTAAGATAAACCCTAGTTCTTAGTTGTTTGCCCTGCAAAACTATTGAATCCCCTACATCATATTGTTTGATATTGGTGTAGATCTGAAAGTCTTGTGTAATCTGCTGTTCCATTGGGAATTAGAAGGTTGCAACTTACCGCTTCGTGGTCAGCGGCTACGTGCGCAAGTGTGTGGAGTTGCGAATATCTTGCAGGGTTGAGAGTTGTTGCATTGGCGACATGGACCAATCGAGAGATCTCGTTGCGTCATACAAGTTATCATCCACTTCATCATTCGTGATTCTCCGATGTGTTCATCCCGTGATCATCATCACCACCGTTGCTTACTGAGAAGATCGGGCCACCCCTTATCATCTTGGTATCAGATTTCAGTGTTTCCTCGGTAAGCGATCCACATCCACCCCATAGTTGAGTTGTGAGTGTTTCCTATCCAGAAAAAGCCATAAAAAGTTAGGGTTAGGGTTTGCCATAGCCTTAGATTGCACTAATTTCGAGTTTTAGTTGCTTTTTGTAGTTGTTTTTGCGTATCTTTTTCAGTCATCTAGTATTGTTAGGGTTTGTGTTTCCGTTTTCATCTAGTTTCAGTTTTTGTTACTCTGAGTCCACATAGCATACAGTGTGTTTGTCCAAACCATAACCACAACCTTTCGATATAAGTGACTAGGAACTTCCCCAGAAGAGACTAGTTTTACCGCTCGACAGGCTGCTCATTAGGGTTTTGGTGCTTTGCATTATCTGTTGGCCGTGTTATCAAGGAGTTGAGTCATAAAATAAAATAAAAACAGAAAATTGAAAAGAAGCAAAAAGAGCTACATAGCTGCGTATTATACAAAAAGAAAATCCAAAAAGAAAAGTGAAGTGCTAGTAGAATCAAGTGAAGGCCTAAGTTTACTTTACTGCACCTGTAGTTGAGCAATCTTGTGCATGTTCTGTTGAGCTTTGCTAGCGTCTCTCGAGTGCATTGCAACCTTTCTTACATATAGTTGCATTGCCACATTTATCGCCTTGTGTGAGTATCATTGGTTATCTACGGTCAGCGCTAGAGCTTGTTATTGGTTCCCACCGTGGGGCCAGCAGCTGCGCTTGCTGGAGTTCATATTCGGGCGGGCCTCCTCACCATCTCCGGTGAACGCGTGGTCACTGGCCTCGTCTACCGCCTCTTCTCGATGGACTTCATCAACGACAACGCTGGCAGCTTCTCCAACGGCGGTAAGTTCCCCAAGAACGGCCGCGTCATCGAGTTCGGTAGCCACCGCGTCTACTACGGCACTGTCCCGGAGAGCCAGTACCTCTCGCCGGTGCTGGTAGCACCGGAGCCGCCAAGATCTGCTCGTGGGCTGTGCAACGGCTGCGCCGCCGGCAGCGTGGAGGTGCTGGTGGTTGGCGCGGCTGACGCCGGCAAGGAGGCAGCGGCGGAAGGTGCTGGACAGACGAAGTCCGCGCGCACAGCCAAGCTGCCGACCGAGCGTGACCAAGTGGTTGCGGGTGCATCTGCAGTGCCACCGGAGACTCCTCTTCAAGCGGCCATGAGCGTGCTGGCGACGCCCATCGCGCAGAACATCGATCCGGCAGTGGCTCGAGCGGAGCTGGAGGCGCAACGGCACAAGTTGCTCTCCGGAGGTGCGGACATCATCCGGGCGCAGCGCGAGCTAAACCTAACCCTACGTGAGTACAACGCTGCCCATGGCTTTGCTTCTGTTATCGCTCAGCCTGCTAGAGTACCAGAAAACCGGCTTAGAGCTCGCAACCTAGATCAGGATCTGCGTAAGGAAGTCCTTGCCGGAAAAAGTATGTCTGCATCCTTGATCATCGTAGAAAAACCTAAGTACAGCCGTCCGGATAAAACAATAAAAGCTGCTAGGGCTGCAGTTGAGCTGTGTGACTCGCTTACCGGAGATGCATTAGCAAAGAAACAAGATCGAGTTAGGGAGTTGCTTGACATGATACATGAACAAAATGCTGAGCAGCTTGCTAGGGTAAACAAAGCAGCAGCGTCAAAATCAGTGCGTTCGGCAAAGAATGCTGGAAGCAAGTCGCATGGGCAGGCATCGTCCCCCCATCCGGACAGAAGAAGAGAAAAAGAAGTGAATGTGCAGCAAATAACTGTGTATGATCCGGTTCTTGCCGGAAAACAACAAGCCGGGCGACACGAGGCTGGAAGAAAAAGCCAAGGGGCAGTTTGTGGCTACGCCGGGAATGGCTACACCGGAAATGATTATGCCGGTAAAGGTGAAACCGGGAAAAATTATCGTGCAGCGAGAGCAGCTTATGCTGAGGAGGAAATGCCTCCACCAAGGTACCGGCAGGCAAGAGCCACAGTACCGGAACGTTATGATGAAGACGATTCTGGAATGGAAAGGATCGGGGCTTACCGGAACCCTTTGGGTGTTGGGGGGATGACCCCCGGTATGCCAAAGGCATGCCAAAACCGGATGGTTTAGGCCATCGAGGTACCGGTTTAATGTTTATACCGGAGCACGAAGTTAAGGATCTGGCTAAGTGAAGCTAAGCTGGTATCCCCAGAAGAGGTATACCGGGACCGGATAGAAAAGACACCGGGCCACCGGTAAGAAGTGCGCTGTAGCACGTCGGCAGGACTGGTCAAAGATTCTCTCCGAGCTAGAAGACAAAGATGAGCTAAGCAAAGTAGCTTTAAATGAAGGGTCGACGATAAAGAGGAGGATGACGATGAAAGAAGCCGGAGGACGTCAGCCTCCCCGATTAAAGGAGACCCCGGTGTCATCTATGATTAAAGTAACTTTGTAAAGTAGTTTGTCTAGTCAAAGATGCCATTAGGGTTTCTTGCCCTGTAAGCCACCCTCTCCCCTATATAAGGAGAGGGGGCAGCCCTCTTCACGGGCACGGACACATGTACGCATAGTTGAGCCTTTGTACTGAGAAACTTGTAACCTGTGGAGATCAATAAAGAAGATGATCTAGAGCGAGTTCTTCCTTATGTCTTTCTTCTTCAACCTCTAGCCTTGGCTAAGTTCTTGAGGAAACCATCCGGAAGTTCATCCCATCTAATCACAAACCCTCCCCGAATCCTCTAGCGTCCATTCGGCCCCAACTTAAGCCATCCTATGGCATCTGTCTGTTCCCCACGACGACGGCTTGGCGCCCACCGTGGGGCATGAAGTGGCGCTTGCTGGAGTTCATATTCGGGCGGGCATCCTCGAGGTCGCCGGCGAGCGGACGGTGTCCGCGCTCGTCCAGCGCTTCTACTCCATGGACTTCATCAATGACAACGCGGGCTGCTTCGCCAACGGCGGCATCTTCCCCAAGAACGGCCGCATCATCGAGTTCGGCAGCCACCGCGTCTACTTCGGCACCGTCCCTGTGCGCCAGCGCCTCTCGCCGGTGCTGGTGGCACCGGACCCGCCAAGGTGGCTCTGTGCTGGCCGCGCCGCCGGCAGCGTCGAGGTGATGATGGCTGGCGTGGTTGGAGCAGGCAAGGAGGCTGCGGATGAAGGTGCTGGTCGTGCGGCTTCGACCCGTGCGGCCAAGCCACCGCTGGAGCGCGACGCTGGCGCTGCGGGAGCATCTTCCGCACCACCGGCAACACCACTCCAAGCGGCGATGAACGTGCTGGCAACGCCCATCGTGCAGAACATCGACCCGGCAGCGGCTCAAGCGGAGCTGGAGGCACAACGCCAGAAGCTGCTCGCGAACGGCGCCGACATCGTCCGAGCGCAGCGCGAGCTGAACCTAACCCTACGTGAGTACAACGCTGCCCATGGCTTTGCTTCTCGTTAGTGCTCATGCTTGCTAGGATACCGGCGAACCGGCTTAAAGCTCGCAATCTAGATCAGGATTTGCGTAAGGAAGTTCTTGCCGGCAAAAGTACCTCTGCATCTGTTAGCATCGTAGAGAAACCTAAGTACAGTAGCCCGGATAAAACCATAAAGGCTGCTAAGGCTGCAGTAGAGCTGTGTGAATCGCTTTCCGGAGATGCTTTGGCAAAACAACAAGAGCGTGTTAGAGAGCTGCTGGAAACTATCGAGCAGCAGAATGCTGAGCAGTACGGCTAAGCTGAACAAGGCTGCGGCCTCAAAATCCGCGCGTTCTACAAAGAATGCCGGAAGCAAGTCCCATGGGCAGGCCTCATTCCCCCATCCGGACAGAAGGAGAGAAAAAGAAATGAACGCACAGCAGATGACTGTGTACGATCCGGTTCTTGCCGGAAAACAACAAGCCGGGCAACACGATGCCGGTAGATAAAGCCAAGGGGCAGATCGAGGCTACGCCAAAGGAGGCTATGCCGGAAACAATCATGCCGGTAGGTATGAAACCGGGCAAAACTATCCAGCTGCAAGGGCAGCGTATGATGATGAGGAGATGCCTCCACCAAGGTACCGGCAGGCAAGGGCCGCGGTGCATGAACGTTACGATGAAGCTGACTCGACAAGACTCACCGCTACCGGAACCCTTTGGGAGAGCGCGTGGGAGAAAGACACCTGCCGAACGAGATGCGAGGCACCGTCCGGACGAGAGTGTACCGTCTCGAAATGATAGAGGCAGAGGGTCCTCCGGGTCCAAAGTGTTTTGGCCCAAGGATCATGAAAGAGCAGCCACCGGTACGCAACTTTCAGTTGCCCCGTGACACCAAAACATACGATGGCACCACTAAGCCGGAAGATTGGCTCGCGGATTATGTGACCGCGGTATACGTTGCTGGCGGCGGAGGTTGTGTAGCCGGAGGAGGAAACCGGCGTTGGGCCGTGAGAATCGTGCCAACGTTTCTGGTAGGACCGGCAAGAATCTGGCTGAACAACTTGCCGGCAGGAAGCATAAATGTTTGGTTGGACTTTGAGGAAGCTTTTGTGAGCAACTTCAGCAGCACCTACCGAAGGCCAAACATGCCTCAGCAGCTCGCTTTGTGCGTGCAGCGCCCGCAGGAAACAGACCGGGATTACCTGACCCGGTGGAACTCCACTAGAAACTCTTGTGAAGGAGTGATAGAAGCACAAGCCATTGCTTGGTTTAGCCAGGGATGCCGTCGAGGTTCGCCTTTGTGGCAAAAGCTGCAGCGAAACATGCCAACAACTTTGGCGGAGATGATACGTGTGGCGGATAACTATGCGTTGGGAGACCCAATGCAACCGGCGGTGCAAGCTGAGCCGAAACAATCAAACCCGCCTCAGCAGCGCCAGGAGCAATACCGGGACAACCGGAACAACAAAAGGAGGGAAGATTCCCCAGATCGAAGGTACGGTCCGCAGCAAGTTGTCGCTGTGCAAGAAAACTCGATGCCGGCAGCAGCAGAGGCAGAGAACCGGATCGCAGCCGTGGGCAGGTCCTAAGAAACAATGGGTCGAAAAGAAACCCCGGGGCCGAAAAAGAATTGGCAAGAACCCGCGAAATACACCATGGAAGCCGCCATGGATCAACCTTGCCGTGGCACACGCCGAATCCGGCTCATCCGTCAAACCACCTGACAAAAGATTGTACCTGGACCAAGTACTTGATGCAAAAGGGGGCGGTAAAAGATGCGCAAGCACAAGGGTGCACCACAATGTTGCCACCACCGCAAGATATGCTGCGTCAGCAACAACTACCACCACCACCGCTTACCGGAGCAAATGCTTTGCCGGTACAGCCTCAGCCAAACAGGAAGCAGTATCAGCAAGTTAATCAGGTGGGAGAGGGCCACGGCCGACCACCTCCACCGGCACCTTTGGGCCGGAATGTTTATGAGGACCCAGACGTGTGCTGTGTTGTGTTCGTCACTGAGCCGACAGACAGGCAGAGCCTACATCGCTGTTCCATGGAAGTGAACATGGTGATGCCAGCAGTACCAACATACATGCAGTGGTCAGATCAGAAAATCTCATGGTCGCTCAAGGATCACCCCAAGGTTATGCCTAACCCGGGTGGTTACGCTCTCGTGGTGGACCCAATCATGAAAGGGCCAACGACTCGCGTCAAGTTCAGCAAGGTACTGATAGACAATGGGAGCAGCATAAACATAATGTACCTAAGCACACCATGCATACGCTGGGCATAAGCGAAAACATGCTTCAGCCAACTCGCACGACGTTCCACGGAATCGTTCCGGGTTTGTCCTGCGCACCGGTTGGAAAAGTCCGGGGGGATGTGTCGTTTGGAGGACGTGACAATTGCCGGGTTGAAAACGTTGAGTTCGAGGTGGTGGACCTAGATAGTCCGTACCATGCACTGCTGGGGAGACCGGCACTGGCGGCCTTCATGGCCTCGAACCACCCGGCGTATCTCAAGATGAAGATGCCAGCACCTCGTGGACCCTTAACTGTGGTGGGGAATTACAGGATCTCGCTGGAAACTGCTTCTGCCGGATCAAATCTGGCAGAATCGCTGGTGATCGCAGAGGAAAAGAGGAGGATGCGAGCTCGCGGTTGCGCCGGCTCGATCTTCACAATTGAGCTTAGCGGCAATGAGTGCAAGCTTGAGCGCTCCAGCGTTCAAGCCGACAAAGGAAACAAAGGACATCGTGCTGGACCCGGCTTTCCCTGAGCGCACCGTTCGTATCGGTGCCGGCCTCAGTGAGGCATAGGAAAGCGCGCTCGTCAGCTTCCTCCGTGAGAATCGGAATATCTTTGCCTGGTCAACAGAGGACTTGGTAGGTGTTCCGAGGGATCTGGCTGAGCACTCTTTGAATGTCCGGAAGGATGCGAAGCCGGTGCGACAACCCTTACGCCGGTTTGCTGAGGATAGGAGGAAAATCATTGGAGAAGAAGTAACAAAGTTGTTGGTTGCCCGTTTTATCGTGGAAGTGCTGCACACTGAGTGGTTAGCCAATCCGGTGCTGGTTGAAAAGAAAAAAGATGAGAACCTCGAGGCAAAAGCTCCAAAGGTGTGGCGCATGTGCATCGACTACACCAATCTGAACAAGGCTTGCCCAAAAGACCCTTTTCCTTTACCGCGGATCGATCAAGTGATTGATTCCACTGCTGGGTGTGAGTTGTTGTCTTTCCTGGATGCTTATTCCGGTTTCCACCAAATCCCCTTGAAAAAGGAAGATCAAATAAAAACTGCGTTCATTACCCCGCACGGGGCTTATTGCTATGTCACTATGCCTTTTGGTTTTCGCAACGCTGGTGCAACGTACCAGCGCTGTAGCAAAAATGTTTGTTTGATCAAATCGGAAAAAATGTGCAAGTTTATGTGGACGACGTCGTGGTAAAAACTAAGGCAAAAGAAACCTTAATCGACGATCTCCGGCAAACATTCGATAACTTAAGAAGATTCCGGATGAAACTTAATCCGGCAAAATGCACTTTCGGTGTTCCTGCCGGCAAACTGCTTGGCTTTCTCGTATCAAGCCGGGGCATTGAGGTTAATCCGGTAAAGATCCGGGCAATCGAGAGAATGACGATACCGCGAGATCTTAAGGATGTACAAAAGTTTACCGGAAGCTTAGCATCGCTGAGCCGGTTCATAAGCAGGTTAGGAGAAAAGGCCTTGCCACTCTACGCTCTGATGAAAAAATCCGATACGTTCGTCTGGACCCCTCAGGCAGACGCGACGTTTAAAGAGCTAAAAACGATGCTAGCCACTGCACCATACTGGCTTCGCCGTTGGAAAGAGAGCCCATGTTGTTATACATAGCAGCAACTAACCGGGTTGTGAGTGTTGTTGTGGTAGTAGAAAGAGAAGAGGAAGGAAAAACCGTCCAGAGGCCGGTATACTACCTGAGCGAGGTGCTCTCCCTCTCAAAGCAAAACTACCCACACTTCCAGAAAATGACTTATGGCGTGTTCATGGCCGCCACGAAGCTCAAGCACTACTTTGAAGAGCACCCCATGAAGGTGGTGAGTGAGGCACCCATCTCCGATATTATGTGCAACAAAGATGCTAGCGGCAGGATTGCAAAATGGGCAATCCAGATATCACCATATGTACCGGTGTACGAAAGGAGAGATGCCATAAAATCACAAGCTTTGGCTGATTTCTTAGTTGATTGGGCAGAAATGCAATATAAGCCCCCAGATCAAAGAATAGAATACTGGAAAATGCATTTTGACGGATCCAAACTCAAAGAGGGTCTAGGTGCCGGTGTGGTGCTCACCTCACCCAAGGGAGATCATCTCCGTTATGTTTTACAAGTACATTTCAGGGCATCAAACAATGTCGCTGAATACGAGGCTTTGATCCATGGGCTTAAGGTCGCAAAAGAAATCGGTGCACACCGGATCATTTGCTATGGAGATTCAGATCTTGTGGTACAACAATGTTCCGGAGATTGGGACGCAAAAGATGCCAACATGGCCTCATACCGGTTTCATGTGCAAAAGATCGCCGGATTCTTCGAAGGGTGTGAGTTTCACCATGTGCCGCGTGCAGAAAATGAAGCCGCGGATGCTTTGTCCAAGCTGGGCTCATCCAGGCAAGAAATTCCTCCCGGAATAGTGTTGGCACACTTAAGAGTACCATCAATCAAGCCGAGTCCGGAGTCGGAGTCAATTTTTGTACCGTAGTCACATGTTGTACCAATGGATATCGATGAAGGAAACCCGGGGACTGTTCCGGCAAACTCGGGGACTGTTCCGGTAAGCTTGGGGACTGCAGCGCCGGTACCGGACAAAACAATGCTGGTGGACAACATGGACATAGACGTACCGGTGTTCCTGGTTTGGGAGGCACCATCATGGGTTGAACCTATTAAGGAATTCCTGATCAACGGCACTTTGCCGGTTGACGAAAATGAATCGAGAAGGATCGAGAGGAGGTCCAAAGCTTACACCATCATCAATGGCGAAGTGTACAAGAGAAGCGTTACCGGTGTCCTCAAAAGGTGTGTGAAACCGGAAGAAGGAAAAGAAATGCTCGAGGAGATCCACCGAGGGGAGTGTGGGCATCACGCTTCGTCAAGGGCGTTGGTGGCAAAAGTATTCCGGCATGGATTCTATTGGCCCACGGCTTTGGAGAACGCGGAGGATCTGGTAAGAAAATGCAATGGGTGCCAGAGGTACGCTAAGCAAAATCATACCCCAGCCTCCGGTTTAAAGACAATACCGCTAACTTGGCCGTTTTCCGTTTGGTGCCTAGACATGGTTGGCCCATTCAAAACCGCAAGGGGAAACATGACCCACATCTTGGTTATGGTGGATAAATTCACCAAGTGGCTAGAGGTGAAGCCCATTGCAAAGTGTGATGGGCGCACAGCGGTGAAGTTCTTAAAAGATGTTATTTTGCGGTATGGCTACCCACATAGCATTATCATTGACAATGGCACAAATTTTGCTCAAGGTGAGTTCAAAAGATTTTGTGAGGACAACAACATCCGGTTGGATTTGTGCTCAGTCGCACACCCACAAGGCAATGGCCAAGTTGAGAGAACAAACGCTTTGGTACTTTCCGGTATCAAACCAAGACTCATTGATGCGGTGGAAAAATCGCCGGGGTGTTGGCTCGATGAGCTACCATCGGTCGTCGTGGAGTATAAGAACAACTCCAAACCGGTATACCGGATACACTCCATTCTTTATGGTTTATGGAGCAGAAGCGGTCATACCAACCGACATTCTCCATGATTCACCAAGGGTGCAACTCTATACCGAAGAAGATGTAAAAGAGGCCCGAGAAAACGATGTGGACTTGCTAGAAGAAGCAAGAGAATTAGCTTTGGCAAGAACAGCCATTTACCAGCAAAACCTCAGACGCTATCATAGCCGGAAGGTTAACCCGAGGGTGTTCCGGGAAGGAGACCTAGTGCTATGCCTAGTGCAGCGCACTGAAGGCCGGCACAAGCTTTCCCCTCCATGGGAAGGACCTTTCATTGTGAGCAAGGCTCTCCACAATGATGCCTACTACCTAATTGATGCACAGGAATGGAAGAAAGGAAAGGCGGACAGGTCCGGAGAGGAGACCAAGCGTCCGTGGAATGTAGCTTTGTTGCGTCCTTTCTACTCTTGAAGTTGTGGTGTAAGAAGTTCCTTTTTGTACCTAATTTGCTATGAATAAAAGATGTCGGAACCTCGAATGAGTCTCGGGGACTACCCCCACTAAAGTTGCATGGAACATGTTTATTTTTTCAGTTTACCGGTTGTTTATTGAACATTTTTTCTTTCCGGTTTAGTAGTGTGCTAAACCCTACCGGAGTGTTCGACTCTGCTGCTGTCCGCAACCCGGCCTCATGGCAAGCAAGATAAACCGGTAGGGGATAAGCACATGAACTGCGAAAAGGGAGAGCGGGAAAGAACAATCCGGAAAAATTTAACTAACCCCGGTTATACCGGGTTTTTGCAAAAATTTTGACTTATTTCTAAGTTCAAGAAAGTGCTTGCTTGGTAAAAGAACTTTGTGCTCATACGCCAAAAACGCCCAGAGAAGGTAGGCAGAGCCAAAGCAAAAGAGCCAAGTGTGCATCGAATTGGATGCGGAGACAATTTCGGAATCATTGCAGTGCAAGAAAAAGCAAATTAACAAGCAAATATGCTAAGGCAAACATAAGTTAATTAACCACCGGTATAGCGTACCGGCATAAACTGTTGTACCACAACCAAAATAGAGATTAAGTTTTATCTTACATCATAGACCCCGGCATACCGGGGTAGAATTTAACGGGCAGTGTTTCGAAGTTAAACAAGGCAGGCCTATCACAGGAAATCAGATAACAGGCAATATTCAGGCAACAGGCGGTTCAGGGGGAGCAGCATCGGCCTCGGGGGCTTCAGGGGGAGCAGCGTTGGCCTCGGGAGCTTCCGGCAGCACGTCCTCGGCACCCTCATCTTCACCTTCCTCTTCTTCCTCCTCATCGCTGAGGTAGTCCTTGACATCAGGAGGAGGAGGGATGAAGGTGCGAACCTGGGCGTACTCAGCGAGCCGGTAGGCCCGATCCTGCCGCTTGGCGGTAAGGACCGGGTCCAGATCAGTTGGAGCATCTTGGCGCACGCCAAGGAGCGCATCCAGATCCAAGTCCGGGTACCAGGAGCACGCGGAGCGCAGCGCGGTGTTAGCTCCAGCACGAGCTGCGGAGCACTGCCACTCACGAATCCGGCGCCCTGCCTCCTTGAGCCGGTTGGCGGTGAGGGTGATGTTGGCTGGCATCGCTTCTTCAGGCCACAGCACCTTGAAAAGTTGGATGGCGGCATCCGGTAGATCGGCAAGGAGCCGGTCCACTGAGGGCATTTGTTGGACTCGAGCGGAAAGGGCGACCAGATAGTCGTACCCGTCCCAGTGCGCGTCCATGTTGGGGAACTGCCGCGCCACCCGATCATCCATCACCTTTTTCACGGCGTGCGTCTGAGAGTCCGGGAAGTGTTCTACAGGAAGAAGGGAAAAGCATAAGCGCAAGATACCGGAAAACAATCTACCGGAAGGAAAAGGAACACGAATACATTTTCAAAAAGAAAAAGCTTATAAGCGAAAGAAGGGACAAGGCAAGAGCTTACGGAGAGCCAGCGCATCAATCTGCATGACCAGCCGATCATATTCTTTATGATCAGTGGTCATATCCTCAATGTGGGGCTCCGCCGCTTTCCGCGCCTTCCTCTCCTCCTCCAGCTCTGCCCTCAGCACCGCATTGGAGTTCGTGGAATCATCCACAACCTCCGCCAGCCTGGCCTCGGCTGCGGCCTTGGCGTCCTTTAGATCTTGGTCATGCTGGAGCGCGGCCTGCATAGCCTGTTCCTTAAGCTCCCTGGAGGCGGTCTTCTGGGCATCCAGCGCCTCGTGGTGCTCCTTGATGAGCTGCTCCTTTTCGCCTAGGCACCGGAAAGAAAAGTGTTAGCAAAGTGGCAGTTGATAAAATGAGGAAAGAACGAGTTAACCGGAAAAGAAAAAGTGACACCTTGGAGAGTGGCAATCTGGACCTTGAGGGCCTCAAGGGTAGCTTCCGGGACAGCTGTTGAACAAAAGATTCGAAAGTGTTAAAGAAGAAAACATTCCGGTAAAAGATGCCGGAGGAAAAGAAAGGAAATAAACCTTGGCAGTGGCTGTGGGCCTCGGCAAGGTCCCGATGCTCCCAGAGAAGCTCCTCGAAGAGATGCTTCCGGGCATCCGCGGTGCTCTGTTCAAAGGAAGATAATTGTGAGAAAGAAACAAACTATGTTATCAACCCGAAACTCGGGGACTCGCTATGCCGGTTTCGCGCGTTTCTAGTTAGGTTTCGCGCTAAGAGCAAAGATCTTAACCCGAAACTCGGGGACTGACTATGCCGGTTTCGTGCGTTTCTAGTTAAGTTTCGCGCTAAGGGCAAAGATCTTAACCCGAAACTCGGGGACTGGCTATGCCGGTTTCGCGCGTTTCTAGTTAAGTTTCGCGCTAAGAGCAAAGATCTTAACCCGAAACTCGGGGACTGGCTATGCCGGTTTCACGCGTTTCTAGTTAAGTTTCGCGCTAAGAGCTATGCTCTCAACACGAAACTCGGGGACTGGGAGGATAGACAAGATCCGGAAAGAAAGAAACCGGCATCAACAAAAAGTTGCAAAAATGTTGGCGGAAATTACCACCACGTTGTTGGTGGCGTCGTACCACGCACTGTCGAACTCCTTCACGGCGCGCTTGAGCCGCATGAAGTGTTCTTCAGTGGACCGGGGCCCAGCAGGGTCTGGCGCTGGGAGACGGTCCTTCCCCAGGCCGCGGGTGGATGCAGATATATACGCATCATTCCACTTTTGGGCGTAAGGGAGAAGGTGCCCCAGGTCCCGGCCCTCGCGCTTCAGCTCAACGATCCGGCCCAGGAGGCCGGAAGGTTTTTCTTGGACCGCAGCAGCAGCAGGGCTGACGTGCAGCACTAGAGACTGTGAGCCGGCTGAGGCGCTGCCCTCGACGGCCTTTCCCCGAGAAGCCCCCGGCTTGAGGAACTTGGTGATCTTGGCGGTTTCCGGCGGCGGCTTTGGCTTGGCCGCGGGAGGTCCTTGGCTTGGTGGCGGTGTTGGAGTGGTCCCGGTAGGCTACAGAGTAGGAGCTTCCGGGGCGGTGCAGAGGAGGCCGGCACGGAAGTATCCGGCGCGGCCTTGGTGGGGGAAGAGCTTGGCTGCTTCTTCTTCTTCTTCTTCGGGGCAGGAGGAACCAGAGGTTCCGCCCGCCCGGCAGTTTCATCATCGGCGCCGGTGTTGCCGGCGCCGGTGTCTTGGGTCTCGGGAGGGAGGTGAGATCCTCCTTCGCGCGGTGATCAGGAGGTGTAGGGTCCGCGCGCCCCGCACTTGTAGTGCCTCCCAGAGGGGAGGCAGAGAGGTCGCCGGTACCGGATGGTGCCGGGCTTGTTCGAGGAGGAGGAGTTGAAGCCTTTGCGGTTCCCTCAGAGGTTACCGGCTTCGGGCCGCCAGCGCCCTTGGACAGCGTGAGAGCAGGGCTGAGCAAAAAGAAAAGGAAAGATCAGAAACAGCAAAGAGAAAGGGAAAGTTTGGAAAACAAAAAGAGAAATAAGGAACTTACCCGGAAGAAACCGGCATCTGCTTATGCTTGTAGCGCTTCGTGCCTACTTGCTTTCCCCCAAGGACTTCCGTCCGGGAGCGTTTGGCGGGAGGAGCTTGGCTAGGGCCGGCGTCAGCAGCAGGCGCCTTGTTCTTTTTACTCTGGGCATGAGCTTATTCAGGAACTCATCCCCGACCTCGGCTTGCAGGGGAGGCACGTGCTCGTGGACCTGTGGTTCGGGGCCAGCTGAGGGAACGTCTACTGAAGGAAATAGGCAACAGAATATGAGAGACCGGAAGAGGAAACTACCTCAAGCATGGTGAGCTCATCGACGGAAACCGCAGAGGGGTTACCAGGGCGCTGAGTGGGAAGGCGACCCATCTTGAGGTCGTACCAAGGGACGAAGGGATCTGGATCAACCTTGTCCAAAGGCCGGTTCCGGCAAGGGCCTCGCCGATCTGAGTCAATGCGGGGAAGCGGTCCACTGGCCCGAAAACAAAAGAAAAAGGGTTAGTCACAGTATAAAAGTTACCGGTAAACCGACCCGAGTTGCGTAATTTCTTACTTCTTGGGTCGGAGGGTTGAGTGGAACCGAGGGGCCGGAGGCCCCACTCCCGATCATCCGGCATGTCCGTTTGGCATATTTGATTAGCCTTCGGGACCACATCCGCCTTGCTCAAGGGCAGGCCGGTGATCTTGGTGGGATCGCCAGGGCCGTACATCTCGCTTATCTTGTGAGCGCGGCGCTTAAGGGGAAGCACCCGGCGGCAGATGAAGGTGCGGATAATATCATCGGAGCAAATGTTAGTCTCCTTCATCAGCTTCAACATGAAGCATACCACCCGGTTCGTCTCTATGTGGTCCGTACCGGGGTTGTAGTTCCAGTTGACCTTGGCGGGCGGCGCCGTATTGAAGGGCGGCAGATTGATGAGGTCAGTGGCGCTCTTGTTCTTCACGTAGAAGAACGTCGTATGCCACAACCGGCAAGACTCGAGGCCGTTGAACTTAAAGAAGGGGCTCCCTTGGCGGGAGCCGATGATACAAGACCCGCATTGTACGGGGGGTTTGGGCTTGGGAATGTCCTTGCCCTGGACCGAGTTGATCCGGAGAGAAAAGAAGCGGGCAACGTCTCGCGAGCGGGACGGATGCCGATGTAGCCTTCCATGAAGGCCACAAAACAAGAAAGATTAAAAATGGCGTTGCCGGGAAGGTGGTGAGGCTGGAGTCGATAAAAATCGAGGAATTGGCGGAAGAATTCGGAGGTAGGAAGGCCGAAGCCACGCTCAAAGTGAGCAAGGAAAACAACGACCTCACCGGGTTCAAGCACCGGTTCGATCTCGTCACCTGGAAGCCGGCAGGAGACTCCATCCGGTATTCTCCTAGACCGGTAAAGCCGGTCGATCTCGTGTTGAGTCACGTCGGAACCTCTCCGGGCTCCGCGTGTGATACCGGAAAGATCCTTTCCGGGGCCCGGCTGGAGGTGCCGACCTCTTGATCTTTGCTGGATTCTGTTTCCATCCGCGCGAGATCTTCGGTTAGCCCGTCGGAAGTGCTACTGCCTTGACTACTAGAAGAGGAGGCAAGAAGAGATTCTTCGCTAGACATGTGGATCCGGAGGACACCGGAATCTACCGTAAAACAGTTTTCCCCAAAAAGACCCTCACGCGAAGATCTATGAGTAAGAGAAAAAGCAAAATAAAGAGGGGATAAATACTCTACCGGCCCAAGATCTGGAAAGCTAAGAGAGAAGAGGTAAAGATGTATCGAGCCTAACCTGAGGCGGCGGAGGCGTACAGGGAGAAGTTCGCCGGAGGAACGGTGAGCTCTTGGCCGTCGACGAAGGCCGGCGATGGAGAAGGGCGAGGTCCATCGGAGAAAGCTTGAATCTGCAGCGAGGAAGGAACGCAGCAAGAACTCCGCGCGGTGAAGAGCTTCGGCGCGGTGAGAGCAACGTCCTAGCGTCGACAGAAGCAGCGCTCTAGCGGCGATCGGCGGCGAAGAGGAAGCAAGGGGCGAAGGGCTCAAGCTGCTCTGGAAATGGGGGCGAGTGCGAAGAAGAAGATGAAGAGGAACCGCTCCGCCCTTATATAGAGAGAAGGGGTAGTGGGCCGAAAACCGTCGGGCCGCGGCGGTTCGCCTCATGGGCCACCACGTGGCGCGCAGATAAACACGCAGAAAACAACATGTCACAGGGAGGCCACACGGATCCGGAACGGCCGCGAGGATCCGGTGTGGCGCCATAAATGCTGGCGCAGGAGCCGAAGGGAAGTGACCTCTGACACTGGTGCGTCAGACACAGTGCGCATTTCACTGACAGGCGCGGGGCCCGAGATATTCTCGACTTCGCCGAGGAAAGAGTTAATGTCTAGGATGCCGGGGAAAGAGATACCGGAGGCACCCTGAAGAGAGGGAAGAAGTAAGTCCGACAAAGATGCCGGAGATTTAAGTTCTTCGCCGGAAAGATTAAACCGGTACCTTAAGCTATGAGAATCTGGCATGGTCCGTCGGATAGGATCCGACGGACTATACCAGCTTCGGGGACTAATGCTGGGGGGATGACCCCCGGTATGCCAAAGGCATGCCAAAACCGGATGGTTTAGGCCATCGAGGTACCGGTTTAATGTTTATACCGGAGCACGAAGTTAAGGATCTGGCTAAGTGAAGCTAAGCCGGTATCCCCAGAAGAGGTATACCGGGACCGGATAGAAAAGACACCGGGCCACCGGTAAGAAGTGCGCTGTAGCACGTCGGCAGGACTGGTCAAAGATTCTCTCCAGAGCTAGAAGACAAAGATGAGCTAAGCAAAGTAGCTTTAAACGAAGGGCTGACGATAAAGAGGAGGATGACGATGAAAGAAGCCGGAGGACGTCGGCCTCCACGATTAAAGGAGACCCCGGTGTCATCTATGATTAAAGTAACTTTGTAAAGTAGTTTGTCTAGTCAAAGATGCCATTAGGGTTTCTTGCCTCGTAAGCCACCCTCTCCCCTATATAAGGAGAGGGGGCAGCCCTCTTCACGGGCACGAACACATGTACGCATAGTTGAGCCTTTGTACTGAGAAACTTGTAATCTGTGGAGATCAATAAAGAAGATGATCTAGAGCGAGTTCTTCCTTATGTCTTTCTTCTTCAACCTCTAGCCTTGGCTAAGTTCTTGAGGAAACCATCCGGAAGTTCATCCCATCTAATCACAAACCCTCCCCCGAATCCTCTAGCGTCCATTCGGCCCCAACTTAAGCCATCCTATGGCATCTGTCTGTTCCCCACGACGACATTGGGGGAGCGCTTGGGAGAAAGGTGCCTGCCAGACCAGGATGCGAGGCACATGCTGGACAGAGTGCATCTTTCTGAGATAATTGAAGCAGAGGGTCCTCCGGGTCCAAAATGCTTTGGCCCACGAATCATGAAAGAGGAACCACCGGTTCGCAACTTCCTGTTGCCCCGTGACACGAAAACATATGATGGCACCACTAAGCCGGAAGATTGGCTTGAGGACTATGTGACCGCAGTGTACGTCGCTGGTGGCGGAGGAACGACGACAGGTGGACGAAACCGGCGTTGTGCCGTGAGAATCATACCGTCCTTCCTGGTATGACCGGCACGCATTTGGCTTAACAACTTGCCAGCGGGAAGCATAAATGGCTGACTGGACTTTGAGGAAGCTTTCGTAAGCAACTTCAGCAGTACATACCGGAAGCCAAACAGGCCGCAGCAGCTCGCTCTATGCGTGCAGCACTCCAATGAAACAGACCGGGATTACCTGACCCGGTGGAACTCCACAAGGAACTCCTGTGAAGGGGTGATCGAGGCACAAGCCATTGCTTGGTTTTGCAATGGGTGCAGAAGAGGTTCACCGCTGTGGCAAAAGCTGCAGAGAAACATGCCAACCACTTTGGCTGAGATGATACGTGTGGCAGATAGCTACGCATTGGGAGACCCAATGCAACCGGCGATTCAAGCTGAACCGGCGCAAACAAACCAACCACGCAAAGATCAGTACCGGGACAACCGGCACAACAAAAGAAGGGAAGATTTTCCGGATCGGAGGTATGGTCCGCAACAAGTGGCCGTGGTGCAGGATAATTCCGGCGCCAGCGGAAGCCAGAGGCAAAAAACCGGATCGCAGCCGTGGGCGGGTCCTAAAAAACTATGGGTTGAAAAGAAACCATGGCAAAATGATGAGAGGTACACCATGGAATCCGCTATGGATCAGCCGTGCCGTTGGCACACACCGAATCCGGCGAGACCGGCAAACCATCTGACAAGAGATTGCTCATGGACCAAGAGGTTAATGGACAAAGGCGCGATGAAAGATGCAAGGGACTTGATGTCCGGAAGGTTACCACCACCACCGCTTACCGGAGCGAATGCGCTACCGGTACAGCCGCAGCCAAACCGGCAGCAGCAGCAAGAAGTTCATCAGGTGGGAGATGGCAATGGCCAACCACCACCGCCGGCACCTTTGGGCCGGAACGTTTATAAGGATCCGCACCTGTGCTGTGTTGTGTTCGTTACTGAGCCAACAGACAGGCAAAGCATGCACCGCCGTTCCATGGAAGTGAACGCTGTGATGCCGGCAGTTCTGAAATACATGTTGTGGTCAGGTCAGGAAATTACCTGGTCGTTCAAGGATCATCCAAAGATAATGCCAAATCCAGGTGGCTACGCTCTAGTTGTGGACCCAATCATGCATGGGCGAACGACTCGAGCCAAGTTCAGCAAGGTGCTGATAGACAATGGGAGCAAAGATAAATATCATGTACCGGCACACCATGCGTACGTTGGGGATAACCGAAAACATGCTGCAACCAACTCACACAACCTTCCATGGAATTGTTCCGGGCTTGTCCTGTTCGCCCATGGGAAAAATCCGGGTGGATGTGTCATTTGGAGGACGTGACAATTGCCGGGTCGAAAACCTTCTGTTCGAGGTGGTGGATCTGGATAGCCCTTACCATGCACTGCTGGGGAGACCGGCACTGGCGGCTATCATGGCCTCAACTCATACCGCATATCTCAAGATGAAGATGCCGGCACCTCGTGGACCCTTAACTGTGGTGGGAAACTATAAGGTCTCGCTGGAAACCGCCTCCGCCGATCAAACCTGGCAGAATCGCTGGTGATAGCAGAGGAAAAAAGGAGGATGCAAACCGTAGTTGCGCTGGCTCAGTCCTCACAGTTGAGCTTAGCTACAATGAGTGGCAACTTGGGCACACCAGCATTCAAGCCAACCAAGGAGATAAAGGACATCGTGCTGGACCCGGCGTACCCAGAGCGTACCGTTCGTATCGGTGCCGGCCTGAGTGAGGCATAGGAAAGCGCGCTCGTCAACTTCCTCCGTGAGAATCGGAGCATCTTTGTCTGGTCTACCGATGACCTGGTAGGTGTTCTGAGGGAGTTGGCTGATGATACGTCCAAAACGTATCTACTTTCCCGAACACTTTTGCTATTGTTTTGCCTCTAATTTGTGTATTTTGGATGCAACTAACACGGACTAACGCTGTTTTCGAGCAGAATCGTTTCCGGTGTCTCGTTTTTGTGCGAAATCCAACTTTCAGAGAAAACCTCGGATTTTGACGAAAGGGCCTATTTTCCCGTAATAATGACGGAGC
>NC_061512.1:83415813-83465030 GCF_022539505.1 Lolium rigidum | reverse complement strand
CCGGTACCTCCGTTTGGGGATGCAGACACTGCATTCTCTATTTGGAGAGCTGTTCCCACGGCGCCCCAAAACGGCATGTTTTGATTTAAAATTATAAATGTATGCATAGAAAATTAAATAAGAAACATTTTATTCCACAAACTAATACATAATTGGGAACGTTGTTTACATTAAGATATAGTTTGGAACATGGTTTTCCACAAACTAATACATAGTTTGAACAATCGTTGACACAAATATAAAATATTGCAAAAAAAACTAAACCTAACTAGACCGGTCATCGCAGGATTCGTGTATTCGCTGCCAAGAAAGAAAACCCGAGGGCACACCCAGTCATCCAAACTGGAAAATCCAGCTGGTGATGGTGTCCATGTTGGTTCTTTCGACGAAGAACATCTGAAAACATGCGTGCCGATATTCGCTGCGAAGAAACAACACTCAGTCACCGTCCTCCTCGGCGTTGTCGCCGTGGTAGTGGCGGCGGCTACACGTCTCGTCGAACACCTTGATGCTCATATCCGTGTCGCCAAAGTAGGAGAACACGAGCACGAAGCCGGCTTTGAGGCGGTGGTGGCGCGCGAACTTCTCCCAGCCGATGTGGAGGTACATCTTGCAGCGCGCACCGTAGATCACGTCCACGATCTATCGGTAGTGCACGCAGCCTCCCGCAGATGCAGCGTGCCCGAGCGGTCGTCGCCGACGACAAAGTCGGCGAAGGTGTCGGGCAGCCGCTGGATGTCGCGTGGGTCGCCCTTGAGGACGAGGACGAACTCGAACAGCACAGGCTCCTCCTCGTCCATGTACGACGATGAAGACGATGGCATTGCAGGCGACGGCGTGCGTGCACCTCTCCCGCGGCCACGGACACGACCACGGCCGCGACCTCGGCCTCGACCAGACATGGCGTCCTCTTTTAAGATGGTAGAGGCTAGGGTTGGGGAGAGAGGCACTAGGGTTTGTGTGTGAGAGGGACGATGAGAGGAGGCCCTTTTTATAGGCCAGAGGGAGGCGGGGGAGCGAGGGAGCGGTGGCGCTCATTAACGGCGGCACAAAGAGCAAGGCGCGCGCGACGAGATGGTTCGATATGCGTCTACGGAAACTGCACCGCCGCTACGCCCCAATTAACTCCTGTCGCGAGGTAGTCGACGATTAGGTTAAAATTGAATGAGCCGCTGACGCGTCGGTCCTGCCACTACCGCTGGCGTCGACTTTTCGGATGTGTGACTGACAGGCGGCTCCCACACCCAAAATTTTCAGCCTCGAGAGGCGCTGGCGCGCCCGATTCGCGCCCTTGGCAAAGGGGCAGGCACAGGGTTGCCGGTGATTCTATTGGGCTCGAAAATTGGCCGGCGCCATTTAGGACGCGCCGGTGCGAGCCTATTTTCACCCCCGACCCCCAAAAAACTATCGAGGCCGCTATCGTGGGCGCCAGTGGAGATACTCTAACTTCCTCTTGCGCCATCTGCGTCCGTTCCTGCTCATGCAAAAAAGATCTGCTGCCTATTGCAGGCAACACCGGGTTTATATTTAGCCAAGATCGAAGGGAGTCATTGTGGCCAACGCGTGGTTTATTTGGCCTACTAGATGGACCCTGCGCGCTTTGCTGCGCCCGTTGATCATCACGATGGACACTGTCGAAGCTACAACCATTGTTTTTCTTTTGCAAAAAGGATCTAGAATTGTTCTATTGTTAAATTGTCCTAAGAGGTTCAGTACGGAGCCATAATATGAAACAAAAACTATCAACCAGAGACAATAATTTCATTATTTCAGGAACAACCTGGTTTATAAAGCATACTCGTTTCACATGAATGATGGAATGCACTTGTAAACCATTTCAACCTGTCTTTAAAGCAAAATAAGTAAGTAATATCTGGATTCCTTAGCTGTTTATTTCAAATAATGAGAACAACAATATTTCACCATGGCTCCATTGATCATTTTTAAGTTTCAGATCCACAATACGTCTGGATAATGACAGGGGAGCCACATTCAGCCCCAGGTCGCTCCCGTGGAGCAACATGGGCGGAACCCTAGAACCCCCTCCCAGCCGCCACATTCGGCCTCCCCTCTCCTTGCCGCCTCCGAAAATGGATGGTTGGTTTGGGAAAGACAATTAATAAAAAAATGCTTCAGAAATAATACTATTAGGAAGCAGATACAAAAAAGCAAATCAAGCCAATCAACTTTATATCTTGTCAGAACTTTTTAGTTCACATTGCACATAGCGCAAATGAACAGTGAGCAAATGAAATTATATCAGGTTATAAACCCCATGTCATGCAACAATTTGTGTAGAGTGGAGAACATTTCAACAAACCAAGATATGTTTTATATTATATATATAAAGCTACAAAGTCACAATAACATTCTAGCATTAACACAAAACATAACTGCATGGAAAATTTCCAATGCTATTGGCAAGTTAGTACAGCTGACTGATACAAAACTGGATGGGCACAATTTGAGCGGAAGCATACCTGCAAGTGTAGATGTAAACTTAAATATTAAACATTTCCCACAACAAGCTGGATGGGAGTATACAAACAAAATTAATCAACTACTCAATATCTACGCGAATGGAAGAACCGTGTGAAACAAGAATAACAAGCATCCTCTTGCATCACTGCAGCTAAATGAACCTCAATTATTTTATAACCAAACTATTTTGCTATTTATGCAAAAACAATAATACCTTTACTCCTAGCATGGTACTAAATTTCATTCAGAATCATTTATTTTGAACAGTCACTAAGAGGTGATTAGACAATTTATTAAAGAAAGAAAAGAGGTAAATGCCTACCCAATTATCATCACAACAACCTAAATTTAGGAGTTAGGAATGATGTCATATCCGAGGATCAGCAGGAAATGAGAAACATGACAGTAAAGATAGGTGATAATTTGATCGAAAAAATCTGAATCTATCACCACAGAATAAGCCAGATGAAAATTATGTGATTCATATATGCTTTTTTGTTCAATTCGATTCATGTATGCTAGAAAATCTAAGCATCTCAAGATTGGAAATGAAATCCAAATGTTGCCCAGCCTTTGTAGAGGCACCATACTGCTTCATGAGTTCGTTAAGGATAAATGCTATTCAAAATCCGCAGATCTTTAAAGAACTCTTTCCATGAAAATTTTTCTTTGCTGCTAGTAAGCAAACTTTAACAAAATTTATAACTAACTGGTACGGATTATTCAGTATAATCTTTAATAGATCTCCAAAGAAAAGCGGGAGACAGAAAGATAGAAACGTCACGAATTATAACTCAAGTGATATCACTGGATGAATCTGTCTTGTGTGGAGATCATAAAACTTTATCCCATCAGCTTTAGTTGTAATATCCACCGATGATGAAGTTAGGGCATCTCCAACCGCGCGACCCATCCCGCGCCCGCGCGTCCGGATGGGTCGAGCCGGACAAAAACGCGGCCCAGCGCGGGGACGCACCGCAAAAGCGGACGGCCGCGGCGTCCGGAACGACGCAAACCCGGCCCAAATCTGAGCTAGGTTTGCGTGGCCGCGGATGGCACGCGCCGTCCGCTCGCGTCCGCGCGCTGGTCGCCTCGTCTCCCTTGGGCCCACTCGTCGGTGACCGGGAAGGCTATTAAATGAGGATCGGAGGGATCCGGCCTCCGCTCCGGTCCCCATTCCACTCCCGCAGCCGAAACCGCCGCCATGGCCCCGAAGCGACGGTTCGCTTCCGGAGCCAACGACAACGAGGCGAGCGGCGGCCGCCGTCGTCCGCCGGCGCTGCGGCCGTCCGGACGAGCGAGGCGGCCTCCACATCGGAGAGGCCGTCCGCGGCGGCGCGGCATTGCCGCAACCGCCGCCGCTGCTTCTCGAGCCCAAGCCCGAGTCCTCGGAGGAGGACCCGGACCTCCGCGCCGCGCTCCTCATCTCGGCGGCGGAGGAGGACACGAAATGGCCGCACCTCCATGCGGCCATTCGCACCTCCGAGATGGAGGAAGCGGCCCGGCGGGAGTTCGAGGAAGCGGAGGGCTGGGAGCTCTACGCCCGAGGCCCGCCGAGCGCGACGGGAGGAGGAGGAGGCGGCGCGGCGGGAGGAGGCCAGGCGCCGCGCCGGCGGCGGAGCGCCGCGAGGAGCGACGACGGCGGAGGCCGGCGCCGCGCGGAGGAGCAGCGGCGCCGAGGAGGCCGGGCGCCGCGCCCGGCAGGAAGGCGGCCGAGGCGGCTGCTCCGTGCGCCGCGCATCCTCGGGTCGCTCCGGACCCCCGCTCGGCCTCGGGAGGAGGCCCTGTGGTCTGCGTGGCCGAGTCCCCGGCGCGGTCGAGCCACACCGAGTGCCTCGCCGCCGGGGACGTCGTCCACGACGACGACAGCACGCCGACGACGCCCACGGGGCTAGGCGGCGCACCGGCGGCCACCGCGCCGCCGACCAAACCCTAATAGAGGGTTTTTCGTTTAAATTGTAAAAAGCCCATATAGGGGCTTCTTTTGTTAGTTATTTGCCCAAAATAGGGCTATGTACAAATTTGCCCAAAATAGGGCATATGTTTTAATCAAATTTCGTTTAAATTTGCCATTTTTCTTTTGTTTTCGTGTTTCTCCGATTATGCGCTGCGTCCGCGCGTTGGGCGCAGTGCGCGACCCAAACGGACACGCGGACGCGGGCCGCTGTCCGGGTGTCCGCTCGGCCACCCAAACCGGATGGCCTTAGCACTATCTTCAGCCTGAATTAACAATGCACACTATTATTTATATTTAAGTAATAAAGGATGGTAAGATGCTTTGCTGCAGGGGTACATGATATACGTAGACTAATGGTAAAACATGGGTTGATTTTGTCCCGGTGCAACATTTATAAGTACAAAACCTCGAACCGGGGTACCCAAAAGTTTCCGTTTCATCAAAGGAACATACAGTGTGTGTGTTTATGAAATGAAGAGAGGCTCAGAAACCCACTACTGACTTCTCAAAAAAAAAAAAAAAAACACTACTGCAAAGGATATGTGCAGCTTAAGCTTTGTGTTTCAAATTAATTAAGGCTTACTGAATTTTTTTTATTCCAGCATTTGGCTAAAACTTTATAACAGCTTATGGCTATAACTCTTTGCTACACCACTGGCGGTTTGCATCTTTGGCCGGGCTAAATACTTGTACTACCTTAAAAAACAAACCCGCTGCTCAATCCCATTCATCAAATAAATATGTGGAACGTTTCAGTGAATGAAGACAGTAAGGCATCAGTAGCATCGTTGTTAACTCTCAACGAAAATGGAAAGGCGAATCAATAATATTTTCTAACTGAAGCAAACAGTAAGGCATCAGTAGCATCGTTGTTAACTCTCAACGAAAATGGAAAGGCGAATCAATAATATTTTCTAACTGAAGCAAACAGAGTAACAGAGATAGTTGTGTGCTGCTGACTGCTGACCAAGGCATCGTCGAAGCATGGAAAGCGTAAAATATCCCTGCGGATGGAGTTGCGCACTAAAACAGGAAAGAAAATTAAATAAAGAGACAAAGGGGATAAATTGGTACCTGCGGATGGGGTCTTTGTACTGGATAGACGTTTGCCTGAGCATTTCGACGGAGTGATGTCGCCTCCGCGCGATTTCCTCCATGGATTTGGGAACCACTTCGAGTTCCATGAGTACCGGAAGTATACCTTAGCGCTGGCGTGGGGTGACCCGCGACGGAGGGGGATCGGGCGGATGATTTTTTCGAAGACACCGCGGACGGCGGCGGCGGCGACGCCCACCTCACCTGGTTCGCGGCAAGCACGGTCCGGCGCACGGCGGCTGCTCCTCTGGAATTGCCGGGAGGTGGTCGTTGGTCGTCTCCACGTCTAGCAAACAACTCTAAAGGAAACAGGATCCTCCAGAGCCACCAGAAGACAGCGACGGCCGCCGGCGCGGCGAGGTGGACGGCCAGGAAAACCGCCAGGGAGGCGTGCAAAGGGCGGCGGAATAGCCGATGCGCAATCAAAATTCGGAATGCAAGACCAGTTGAGAGATTTTAACACACTACCAGACACGCAACGCAACCCCATAGCAGAAGAACCGACGTTGACCCGATATCGCCTCTAAAATCCACCGGCAGTCAAGGGCTAAATCAACTGCAGGTAGGCCCAAGGATAGTGACACCCCGATCAACCAGGAGCTCCCAAAACACTGGGAGCTTAGAGCTCTTTAAAGATATCGGAAGGGGTAGTGCTGAGCGTCCCCCGGGGGATCAAATCCCGGATCCCCCGGGTCGCTAGCCGTCCGATCGGCTAATCTAAACCGTTACGTTAATATGGTCAACGCTTCCTTGGCAGCTGGAAAACGAAAAGGAAAAACTCATCGCGAGCAGCTCTCGGAACTCCCACCGCCCAGACCTCCGGCCACCCGCGCCAGTAGCATCGCCAGCACCGCCGGCGAGGTTAACTACTCGGTAGCAAAATCTATCGCTCCTTGGTATGCTTAGAAGCACCTCCCTTAAGTCCCTCCGCAGCACCTCTATCCTCCCACTGGCAGCATCCCCTCCCTCCCCTCGCAGCAGTGCGACCTCTCATGGCAGCACCGCCGTCGCCGGAGAAGATTCCGGCATGATTGTTTGTAGCAACGTCGTCGGCCTTTGGCAGCAACACCGTTGCCCTCTGGCAGCAACCTTGCCGGCCTTTAGTAGCAACGCCGCCAGCTGCTTGAAGCAACGTCGCCGACCTATGGTAGCAAAGCCGGCGGCCGCTGGGAGCACAACATGGCCTCTGGCAGCAACGCCGGCTGCCACTGGGAGCAGCGCTGCTGGCCGCTGATAGCAACGCCGCATGCTGATGGGAGCACCACCGCGTGCTGCTGATAGCAACGCCGCATGCCGATGGGAGCATCGCCGGCCGGCGCTGGGAGCAACGCCGCATGCTGATGGGAGCACCACCGTGTGCCGCTGATAGCAACAACGCATGCCGATGGGAGCAACGCTGCCACACGCCTTGTAGCACCGAGAACGCCAAATCGGGCAAAAGCATCGGAGTTCGCCGGTGCGCCGCCACTCGTTACTGCACGGAGTGGAACGGTCGCCCGTGGCCGGAGATGGCCGAGTCGTGGCGGCGCGCGGCCATGGAGGAGGCAAAACAGCCGAAGGTAGGAAGGTCAGATCTGGGAGGATAAGACCAGGGCCAGGCGGCGGAGGTCGGCTGGTGGTCGGCCGGCGAGGTGGAGGTAGAACGCCGGCGAGCTGGAGCGGTGGTTGGGCGGAGTGTTTTTGCGACGACACGGACTAGAAGGAACGAGAAGAATGGGGAATTGGATGGACGAGAACGCCTCCAGAGGTGAAAGATGTGGTGGGTCCTACCATCGACCGATGTCTCCTAGTGCGTGCCAGCGAGGCGGACGATCGCTCCTCGCGATCCCCCGGGGGATTGAGAGCGTTTTCCTATCGGAAGGTGTCCGTGCCTGAGTCTCATAAGGATTTTCTTCGGTTGGTTTGAATCGAGAAGAAGCTAGCAACAAAAGGAGGAAGAGCGATGTACGATACGACAAGTTTAACCTTGACTTTTTAGCGATCGGACGCAATAATCTAACCCAATTGCTAAAAAGTACTCGAGTGCTCGTTGGTTTTTCGAGCACTCACCTCTCGTCCGTCGGATGGGCTTAATCAAGACTTGCAAGCGCCGTTCCGATAGCATCTGTGCCGCCCACCCCTTATCTGATCCCCACCGTGTGCGCCGCCTACGCTGCACGCTCCCCCGCGCCGGCGGCAAGCTGCACAACCGCGGTGACCCTCACCAAGCAGCCCCCGCCGATCCGGCGCCCCTACCAACCCTCCTGCTAAATCGGCACCAGCCCTCCTTCCCGGTCGCCGGCGGAGCGCGGAACCGCCGCCGGGAACACCCCAAGCGCCTCATGGTGCTCCCACCTCCACCTCGTGCCGCCGGGTTCCCCAACCTCCACCAAGTCACGCTGGAGGCGTCCCCAACCTAGCTCCAGGCGCCTCTGCCCCGATCTCGTCCGCAAACAGCTCCGGCCGGAAACTTCGATCCCGCTCGTCAGCTCAAGGTGAGGTGTCCCGTATCCGGCCAGGGACCTGGGGTTGTACCCTATCCTCCATGTTTTCGGGGAGGAGCAGCTGCAGGCTGCAGCCACTACAACGACAGCCATACTTAGTAGCAGCAGCACCTTGAGTAACTTCATTAGATCAGCAATTTCAGAAACTACCGCGATCTTACCTTGGTGAACATACATATGCTAGATTATTAGGTATGTCAATTTGTTTCTACAAATAGCTCTGAACTTGGATCTGTGTTGCCATCACCTGATCACTACAATGCTTTTGAGTGTGAGACAGCTCTTATGAATGTTTTCTGTTGAATGAAGTTGAAACCATGGTGAGCTTAACTGAACATGATGTTAAACTTGACCAAGATGTACTACTGATAAGCAGCTTTGACATTATTGTTTAACTTTTAGCAGGCCAGATGATAAACTAGTGAGGCTTAGTTGAGTGGTTAGTTCAGGCCAACAACATAGATGCATGCCCCAGGTGTCAAAATACTGTCCGCTCCTTCGCTTGGAGCTGTAGGAAATAGCGGTGTCTCTTAAGCTGTCACTGTTAATTAAGGTGTATCGTCAAAATGCCTAAGTTGGCTATCAAAATGAATTAAATTGGTTCTACCAACATGCTTAAGTTGTGTTTTATAGTTTAGTTGGTTTTGTTTTCCGTTTTTGGAGCAACATGCACAAGTTGGCTACACTGGTGGAAAAAGGGGCTTTGGTCGCGGTTGGCAACTGCCATTAGTCGCGGTGGCGCAACCGCGACCAAAGTAGCGCGACTAAAGGCCCCCTTTAGTCGCGGTTCCTTACGAACCGCGACTAAAGGCCCGTCCACGTGGGCCGCGAGCGAGCGCCGGAGCGGAGGACCTTTAGTCGCGGTTCTTCCGGCCAACCGCGACTAAAGGCATCCGCGTGGTTTAGGGTTTAGCCCACCTCCCCTAAATCTGGTTTCTTTTTAATTTGTATTATTTTATTTCTTTTGGGTTTTAATTTTGAAGGAGTTTCACATATTCTACGGTATCGTATACATACATGCATATGAATGTACAATTTCAAACAAATTTGAAATTAGAACCAAAAAGAATTCAAGAGGAATATACAATATATATTCAATATCGGATGACCATATACAATATATATTCAATATCGGATGACCATATACAATTTTGAACAAGTTAGTTACAAATTACGGTGCATATAAAGTTCTACGTCATCGTAATAGTGTTCTCCTCTAGGATCGATGACTTCCCTCGCCAACCATCCGAGCTAGTTCCTCTTGAAGTGGTCGGAAGCGAGCTTACGGACTAAGCGTCTTCCGGAGGTTATTCATCGGGATGTTGTTCTCACACTTACGGTCCCGCTCATTGCGGTATCTCCGGATCCTCTCACAAACATAGTATCCACATAGATTGGTCCCCGGTGGTCGAGTATCCCCGGTCGTCCGCACTGCCATTTTAAAATTTAGCTCTTTTTGAATTCACCGACCTTGGTATCTACGAACCGTCTCCAAACCCTACGAGGCAAAGAAAATTAAATAAACAAGAGAGTTATTAATTAGTTACTTGATATTAGGAAATGATGAACGAAATAGGCCGATCGATATAGAGCGCAAATGAATGAAAATAATTACTTTTGCATCATTTTTCTCATGTCGCCCCAAAGCGCCGGATCCATATTCGGAGAGTCGTGGACGAGAAGCGAGGAGGTCCGAACTTTAATTACCATAAGAATCCGGTGGAACCTGCGGACACGATACATGCACGATCATGCATAACTCATCGATTAGCCACATACCATGCATGGAGTAAACAAAAGAGAATGTGCTCAAGACGAAACACTCACCCAAAATGGTAAGGAAATAGAATATCACTTTTCGTTCTGTTGTTTTCTAATAAACCGCCACGAGTCTTCCTCCACGTCGGCGGGGTGGTGTTCTAACACATATGAATTAACGATGTGTGGGTCAATGAACCCAACATCATGGATGTTCCTTATTCGCATTTCCCGCTTCTTCATTACGCATAATAGCGTACACAACAAGATAGTTAGGACAATATATATATATATATATATATATATATATATATATATATATATATATATATATATATATATATATATATATATATATATATAGTGCGAGCAATGAACGAGATGGGGTAGAAATTAATAAATCACTTACGAACGTAGCAACGATGATAGATTTGTCGAGGTCGCGCAGATTGAGCAATTTGGAACAATTCACTCGGAGGAATTTGTACCCAGTAACGTTTGAAGTGATGCTCATATTTAACTTCCGCATAGATATAGTCTTTGGCATCTTTATGTTTTATGTAACCCTTGTACCAATTTAGCAGACCTTTCATTTGTCGAGGTAGATCCTCTTCCTGCGTAGGCTCGATGAGAGGGCCATTCTTCACATATGTAAATACTACGTCCTTCATTGGCGCCTCATCAAGGCCTAACAGTGCACGAAGAGTGATACCTAAGTCGGCCGCTTGTTCTCCGGCACTTTCTACGGTCAATCCATGTCTGCCGCAGCTTGCTATGATATCGGGGGCATCCGGACCGGCGGCTTGCACTATGAGCGGGGCGATCGATTGTTTACTTTGTTCCCCGAGCTGGGCAACTTCTTTCCCCTTTATAATTTTGTCTCGGCCTCGTCCTCCAAGGCTTTCTTCTCCGCGGACTCTTGGTTCCTCTTGAACGCGAGTGCTTGCCTACGAAGTTCACGTAAATAGTCGTCGAGCGGATTCTTCGCGGCTTGGGACGGTGTGTTCAAAAATGACTTAGCCCACTGCTTTTCCTTGTCGAATATACCTGGCTTGGGCTCGCCCTCTATTTTCTTCTTGACGCTCGCCTTCCATTTCTCTAAATCAGCAGCCGCGCCCGCCTCGACTTCCTCGGCACTACTTTCCCAAGGCCTCGTGGGGAGAGGCTTCGGTGATACCTCCGGTACCTTTGTTTTCTTAGGTACGTAAGGGTCCGGGTTAATAACCCAGGACTGCTACGCTTCTTCGCCGGAGGTGGATTGGAGGCGGTACCGGTGTCCGATCACCCGCCGGACGAGGACCGGGGGCGGCGTCGGGCGACGTGAATGAGGTGTATTAGGTGAAGCACCACCGCCACCGTCACCGCCACCGCCACCGTCACCGCCACCGCCACCGCCACCGTCACCGCCACAGCCACCACCACCACCGTACGGGGGTGGACTTGTTGGCGCCTCGCCCGGAAACTTGATAAATTTCTTACGCCATAGAATGAGCCGGCGCTTGACATCTCCAAGTCTTTTCACCCCTTCGGGTGTAGCAATGTTAATGTCCGGGTCCTCAAACCCTTGGACTATCTCCTCCACCGTGACACGAGCATAGCCATCTTGAATGGGGTTGTTGTGGTGGAGTGCTCCGGTGGTAAAGCATCGCCGATGGCTACCTTCATGGACATGTTCCCGATAGGATAATACGAGATGACATGCTTTCATCTCCTTTATATCGTCCACGGGGTAGCGAGGAGGCTCCGGTGCGTAATTTCGACCACCAGAGGCTCCGGTGCAGTAATTTCTATCGTCGGTGCACCAGCCGGTGAGGCCTCCGTGGAAGCCACGCTCGCTTCTTCTCCGCTCGCTGGATTCCGAGATCCATTGGATGATCTTCATGCTGCGCCCGAGCTGCCTCTCTTTCGGCTACTAGTACACTCACGGTTTTCTTCATCACATCCATTTCCGTTACCAACTGCGCCACAACATCTTTTTCCCGATCCATCTTTCTCTTACGGCTTCAGTAACCGTACGGGTCATCGTTCCGGGGAACCCTATTTTCCACGGAATGGGCCCCATGCCTCGTACACGTCCTCCGTGTTCGGGATTCCCGAGGGCTTTTGTCGTGGCGTCGTTCTCTCGTTGAACTTGATCCTCCCTCTTGAGCATCCCTCATTGCCTCAATAAGCTTTTTGGTGGGTGTAATTATTTTGCCCCGGTAAACACACTCCCCTGTCTCCGGGTTCGACGATCCCCCATGCCCGTACCACCAGCTTTTGTCCCTTGGGTCCCATCCCTCCGTACCTAGACGGATTCCTCGCGCCCTCAGCTCGTTCTCCATCTTCTCCCACCTAGGCTGCCAAAAGCGATACCCTCCTGGCCCCATTTTATGATTGTACTCCTTCTTGGCCGCATTTTCCTTATTTTTTTTCGATAGTTCAAGGAACTGCTCCGATTTCTTTTGCTTCACAAATTCTGGCCAATCATGTGCAGTTTCTCATATTGTCCTTTGAAATCCGGAGTCTTGCCCTGGTTGACAAAGTCATGGGCTAGATTTTGCTTGTATTTCCGGAATGCGTTGGCCATCCTAGAAAGAGCGACTCGTTTGACTAGCTTGCGCCTCTTCTTGTTTTCCGCAATCTTGTTACCCTCCTCATCGTATTTGCGGTATTCCGAAGGTAGAACGAAATGTTCCATAAGCTTGTTGAAGCAATCTTTTTTTCTCTCTTATCGACAAAAGTGAAACCAACACGTGCCTTCTTTGGCTCATTCCACTCCTGGCGGGTGATCGAGACGTTGTCTCTAACAACGGCTCCGCATTGGCTGACAAACTTGGTGGCGTTCTTGCTGGGCTCCAGCGTCCTGCCGGTTGCTTCGTCGACAACATCGATGGTGCATGTTTCTCCTGCTTTCATCGTCTTGGTTGCGCCACGCTTTGACGACATACTCGATTTTTTCGACGATCCGGCCGAGGGCTAAAATAAGAAAGAGAGTCGCGCACGTTAGTACACACACATTTATTCAAATCAGTTAGTTGTATCACCAGACGCTCAATATGTATATATATATACCTCGGCGCCGGAGGTGGTTGCTACTTCCAATTGAAGATCGTCGTTTATCGACGTTTCTTCGGCATCATCTTGCGCGACGGCGCCCTTCATCTTCACCCTCAAGGTTCGGATAAGAAGAGATATCATCTTCTTCTTCTCCGGTCGGCACAAATGGAATATCGCCTTTTATGATGCCGAATATATGGTCTTCGACGTCCGGATCATAGTTGTCCGAGAATCGGGTCAGCTCTATCGTCCGCCATATGTCGATCCCTGAAAACATGTAGTCAAAACAAATTAATTAAGTGAAGAAGGGGCGGTGGCGGTGGCGAAAGGGCGGTGGCAAAAGGAGGGGGCCGGCGAGCTGGAAGGGGTGGGAGAGGGTGTCGCGGAAGAGCGCGAGACGGGGCGGTAGACGACGGCGTCACGGAGAGGGAGGCGAGGACAACACACACATAACCCTCGCCGCCCCCGATCTCGATCCCAAAAAACACCGCGCGTATGCGGAGGGGGCGACGAGGGGCTCGCTCCCCCTCGGCATACGCGCGCGGTGGCGGTGGTGAAAGGGCGGTGGCGAAAGGGCGGTGGCGGTGCCGAGGACACATAACCCTCGCCGCCCCCTCTCGATCCCAAAAAAAACACCGCGCGTATACGGAGGGGCGACGAGCGCTGCCCCCTCCGTATACGCGCGGTGGTTAAGTTATGTGTCCTCGGCGCCCTAGTGCGTGTGTGTGGCACGCCGCCCTAATGCGTGTGTGTGGCGCGCGCCTCGGCCGGCCGCCGGCCTCCGTCTCCCCCCTAGATCTAGTACGTTTTATTAAGTCAAGATTTTAAGTCAAAATTATTAAGTCAAAAAAAGTCAAAATTTTAAGTCAAAATTGTTAAGTTTTAATTTTATTAAGTCAAGATTTTAGTTAATTAAGTAAATTTGTTGTGTTCAGTAAACAAAAAAGTGTAATTAAATTTGTAACTCCGTTTTAGTTTTGTTTTTTGAATTTGTAACTAAGTTTTTTTTTAGTTTTTTGAATTGTTACTAAGTTCTTCTTCACATATAATACACGTTTAAAATTTAATTAAGTTACAATTTTAATTAAAAAAACTTAGTTACAACTAAAAAAAACCAAAAAAAACCAAAAAACTCTCGATCTGGTTCTCTCTCGCTCTCCTCTCTCCTCTCTGGTTCTCTCTGCTGCCGAGCGGGGCGCACCCCGCGTGCGCGGCGAGGGCGCCGGCGGCGGTGCCATGCAGCGACGACGGCCGGGAGAGGGCGCGCGGCAGCGGCGAGGGGACACTCGCGGGGGAAGCGGCGAGGGGCGGCGGCGGTGTCGTCGTGTCTCCATCGTCGTCGCGGCGGCGCGGCAGGAGAGCGGCGGCCGGGGAGGGGCTCGATCGATTAGCGCGCGCGGACGGGAGGGCAGCAACATACGGCGGCGTGTTCGGCGACGGACGACGGCGGCGACGGACGACGGCGGCGACGGCGGCGTCTGAGAGGATTCGATCTCCGCGCGCGCAGCCTGACGGTTCGAGGAGAAGAAGAAGAACTGGCCAGCCGTTCGCGCCCGCGAGTATTTATAGCGCCCCTTTAGTCGCGGTTGGGGAGGCGACCCGCGACTAAGTGGTACCTTTAGTCGCGGTTGGCCGGACTGCGCCCGCGACTAAAGGCTTTTTCGCCGGGTTTTTTGTTCCCGCGCGCACAGACCTTTAGTCGCGGTTGGCGAGGCCAACCGTGACTAAAGGTATTTTTCAAATTACTTTTTGTTTTTCAAAATGTTAAAAATACAGAAAAACTCAGAAAAATAAAACTAATTCATTTCAAAATCATAAAATACAAATAATATATCAAAAAATTCATAAAAATAAAACTAATTCAATTCAAAATCTTAAAAATACAAATAATATATCAAAAAATTCAGAAAAATAAAACTAATTCAATTCAAAATTTTAAAAATACAAATTATATATCAAAAAAATCAGAAAAATAAAACTAATTCATTTCAATATGTTAAAAATACAAATAATATATCAAAAAATTAAGAAAAATAAAACTAATTCAATTCAAAATGTTTAAAATACATATAATATATCAAAAAATTCATAAAAATAAAACTAATTCAATTCAAAATGTTTAAAATACATATAATATATCAAAAATTTAAGAAAAATAAAACTAATTCAATTCAAAATGTTTAAAATACATATAATATATCAAAAAATTCATAAAAATAAAACTAATTCAATTCAAAATCTTAAAAATACAAATAATATATCAAAAAATTCAGAAAAATAAAACTAATTCAATTCAAAATTTTAAAAATACAAATTATAAAAAATTCATAAAAATAAAACTAATTCAATTCAAAAGTTCGTTGGCCCCCTCTTCCGCCTCTTTCCGCCGAGCCCCTCTTCCCTCCTCGTCTTCCCGCCATTTCTTCCCTGTCTTCCCGCCTCTTTCTTCCCGCCAATTGTTTCCCGCCAATTTCTTCCGGCCTCTTTCTTCCCGCCAATTTTTCCCGCCAATTTCTTCCCGCCACTTTCTCCCCGCCTCTTTCTTCCCGCCTCCTCGTCTTCCCGCTCCCATTTTTCCCGCCAATTGTCACTACATATAGGTAGCCCGGCTTGGCCGACATCACATCTCTACAATCTCTCATCACTCTCTCATGGCTTCCACCGCACCCACTCTAACCTACCGGCAGGTGGAGGAGCTTTGCGCCTCGAACTACCCTTGCCCTCCGGGCTACCGCGTCCTCTGCCGGCCGGAGCCTGAGCGCCGGCGGCGTGCCGGTCCCTCCCGTCCCTCGAGTACTGCGCGCGGGCGGCCATCACGAACCACTACTACCTCGACCTCACGCCGGAGCAGCGGATGAATCCCCGCCGGCATCCCGATAACCGGCATACTTGGGACGCCTTCTTCATCAATCGGCGTGAGAGGGCGCTCGCCGGGTATGAGGAGGACGGTCCGCCTCCCGGAAACTTCCACGAGGCCGGCCGTCGGCTATGGTGGTACGGCCGGACTTCGCAGAGCGTCATGGACTACATCACGGCTCGCGATATCCCCCGCTCGCGCTACCCTCGGTTCGAGCCACGAGCGCCGCCCGACGACGGCGACGACAGGCGGCGACGACGACGCCGGCAACTTAGAAGGCGACGACTACCGATACAACGGCGGCGGCTATGAAGACTACGAGTATGCATATTATACGCCTAGGCGGGAGTATGACTAAATCACTCCAAATTTCATGTATGCAAGGAGTATGACTTAGTCACTCCAAATTTCCTATATGCGGGAGTATGACTTAGTCACTCCAAATTTCATGTATGCAGGAGTATGACTTAGTCACTCCAAATTTCATGTATCATCGGTGCTATCTCGAGTCAATTGAATCATTCGAAAATGGACACCAAACACATCACGGGTAATATAATTCACATGATTCATTCAACAAAGTTTGGTACAATAAATTATTACACATCATTTCTTCCCTTGTGTCCCCGCTTGCTTACGATTGTGCCGTATCCATGGAGCATCCTCATCATTTAACTTAATGCTTGGGTCGGTGTTCACTTTGAAGGGCGGAATTTCAGCAAACATATTATAATCTTCCGACATGTCCGTCTTGTCCTCCACTCCCACGATGTTTCTTTTCCCTGAAAGAACAATGTGGCGCTTTGAATCATCGCATGATGTACTGATCGTTTTCTTATCTTTCCGTTTCCTCGGTTTGCTACTCATGTCCTTCACATAGAAAACCTGAGCGACATCTTTCGCTAGGACGAATGGTTCGTCAAGATAACCAAGATTGTTGAAATCCACCATTGTCATTCCGTATTGCTGGTCCACCTTTACCCCACCTCCTCGTTAGCTTGAACCATTTGCACCGGAACAAAGGGACCCTAAAGGAGGGTCCATAGTCAAGTTCCCATATCTCCTCTATGTAACCATAATATGTGACCTTTTGCCCATTCTCGGTTCGCTGCATCAAAGCGGACACCACTGTTTTGGTTGGTGCTCTTTTTATCTTGGGCGATCGTGTAAAATGTATTCCCATTTATCTCGTACCCTTGGAAAGTCGTTATAGTCGAAGATGGTGTCTTGGCCAACATGTACGGCTGATCTACAACCTTATTGTCACTCATTAAATGTTTTCTCAACCAAGCTGAAAGTCTCCATGTGGGCCTTCCTAATCCGGGATTCAGGCTTCCCGGGGTTGTCCGAGCGTAAAATATTCTTGTGTTTCTCAAAGTACGGAGCCACCAAGCTGGAATTGGTCGAACCGTGTGGTGTGCTTCGATCGAGAGAATGGCCGTCCATACATATCGTTGATTTCCTTCCGATCGTGCCTTTTCCACTTAGTCTCCCCTCGTGCCGCGATCGAGGAAGACCAATCGGCTTAAGGTCGTGAACAAAGTCAACACAAAACTCAATTACCTCCTCATTTCCATAGCCCTTGGCGATGCTTCCTTCGGCCTAGCACGGTTACGAACATATTTCTTTAATACTCCCATGAACCTCTCGAAGGGGAACATATTGTGTAGAAATACGGGACCGAGAATGGAAATCTCATCGACTAGGTGAACCAGGAGGTGCGTCATAATATTGAAGAAGGATGGCGGGAACACCAACTCGAAGCCGACAAGACATTGGATCACATCGTTACGTAACCGTGGTAGAACTTCTGGATTGATTACCTTCGAGAGATTGCATTGAGGAATGCACATAGCTTCACAATGGCTACTCGAACATTTTCCAGCAGGAGCCCCTCAAAGCAATCGGAAGCAATTGCGTCATAATCACGTGGCGGTCGTGAGACTTCAGGTTTTGGAACTTTTTCTCCGCCATGTTTATTATTCCCTTTATATTGGACGAGAATCCTGACGGGACCTTCATACTGCTCAGGCATTCAAAAAGATGACCTTCTCTTCTTTGGTCGGAGCGTAGGCGGCACGACCTTGAAACCGTTCCGGATGCAGGTCATCGGGGTCTTTCAAACTTTGCTCGGTCCTCGCCGTGCTTCCTTTGTATCATTTGACTTCCCATACACGCCCAAGAAGCTTAGGATGTTCACGCAAATATTCTTCGTAACGTGCATCACGTCGATTGCGGAAGCGGACTTCTAGGACTTTCCAATATTCTAGCTCCCGTAATATAGATTTCTTCTTCCACATGGCTACGTGCCCGTCAGCTCCCTTCGGAACCGATTGTCCGCCGAGGACCCTTTCCAAAGATGACTTTCAAACCCTTGACCATATCAAATACCTCGGCACTCGAGTGTGTTCCGCGAGGCTTCGGCCGGTGATCTGCCTTGCCGTTGTAATGCTTGCCTTTCTTTCTTCTTCGGATGACCTTTCGGAAGAAATCGACGATGCCCAAGGTACACGTTCTTCTTACAATTTGGCAAATGTACACTTTCAGTCTCATGTAAGCAAGTGCGTGCATGCATTGTATCCCTTATTTGACAAGTCCCGAAAGGTTACTAAGAGCAGGCCAATCGTTGATGGTTACGAAAAGCAACGCTCGTAGGTCAAATTCCTCTTCTTTGTGCTCATCCCACACACGGACACCAGTGTCTGCCCCACAGCCGTAAAAGCTCATCAACTAATGGCCTTAGGTACACATCGATGTCGTTGCCGGGTTGCTTCGGACCTTGGATGAGCACTCGGCATCATAATGAACTTCCGCTTCATGCACAACCAAGGAGGAAGGTTGTAGATGCATAGAGTCACGGGCCAGGTGCTATGGCTGGAGCTCGCTCGCCAAAAGGATTCATGCCATCCGTACTTAGACCAAATCTTATGTTCCTTGCGTCGGCTGCAAAATCTTTGAACTCTCTGTCGATCTTTCTCCATTGCGTTCCATCTGCGGGGTGTCTCAACTCCCCGTCCGACTTACGGTCCTCTTTGTGCCATCGCAACAACTTGGCATGCTCTTTGTTCTTGAACAGACGTTTCAACCGTGGTATTATAGGAGCATACCACATCACCTTGGCGGGAACCCTCTTCCGGGTTTCGGCCCTCAACATCGTCACCGGGGTCATCGCCTCCGATCTTATAACGCAATGCGGTGCATACCGGGCATTCATTCAAATTCTCGTATTCACCGCGGTAGAGGATGCAGTCGTTGATGCATGCATGTATCTTCGGAACCTCTAAACCTAGAGGGCGAGACAACCTTCTTTGCTTCGTACGTAGTGGCGGGCAACTCGTTATTCTTTGGAAACATATTCTTCAACATTTTCAGCAAGTTTTCAAATGCCGAGTCAGCTACACCTGCCTGTGCCTTCCATCTCAGCAAATCCAAGTGTGCAGCCCAGCTTTTTCAGACCATCATCGCATCCGGGTACAGCGCCTTCCTCGTGATCCTCTAACATGCGATCCAAATTCTCCCACTCTTTTCGGTTCCGCAGCGTCTCCGTGCATCAGCAATGGTCCGACCAAGATCATCAACGGGATCATCACGTGCCTCTTCTTCACCTTCCCCTTCACCTTCCCCTTCACCTTCAGCATCCTCCATGAAAGTATCACCGAAATGAGCAAGATAGCTTTCATCATTGAAATCATCCCTTCTTCATCTTCTTCCATTATAACCCCTCTTTCTCCATGCTTGGTCCAACAATTATAGCTTGGCATGAAACCGTGCCGAAGCAGGTGCATGTGAACATCTCTTGAGGAAGAGTAACCATTCTGATTCTTACATTTAACACATGGACAGATAACAAAACCCCCCTGCTTGTTCGCATTGGCCACTACGAGGAAATCTTTCAAACCCGCACTGAACTCGCCGGAGAGTCGGTTACCGTACATCCATTGTCGATTCATCTGCATTATTATAATATAAAATATATAATTAACCATCATGCATTTGTTAAACTAACTAGCTACAAACAATATAAATTAAACAATAAACTACACACACATGCACATTTTATCAACGACACATCAAAGGTTCAAGTTGCTAACCGCGATCGAGGAGAAAAAAATAAATGAGAAAGCTCAAGTGTGGCTCCAACACTTCATATCATGTTTGTTTCATGCTCTTGGGGCATTTCATCAAACACCTTATGTGCATAAGAGGAACCAAAAGCAAACCTAACACCCACTTGTGAAGCTTGTGAAGAGAATGGCACCAAATGGCTAAGTGTTGGCTGCTGGGTGGGTATATATAGGGAGGGGCTTTAGTCCCGGCTGGCTCGGCCAACCGCGACTAAAGGCCTTCGGGCACCTTTAGTCGCGGTTGGCCTGGCCAACCGGGACTAAAGCCCCCCACGTGCACCGGCTGGCCACCGAGCGCCCTGGGCCCAGGCCTTTGGTCGCGGTTCGCCACACGAACCGCGACTAAAGACCCCATTAGTCGCGGTTCCTTTACCTTCGCGACTTATGGGGCTCACCCGAAGCCTGTTTTTCCACCAGTGCTACTCTCGGTTAATTAATTTTATTATCAACATGCCTAAGTCGACTACCGAAATGAATTCAATTGGTTCTACCAACATGCTTAAGTTGTGTTCTATAGTTTATAGTTTAGTTTAGTTAGTTTAATTGGTTATGAAGTTGTATTTTCGCTACTATTAAGTTGTCTAGTTACCAACGACATTATAAACTATTGGTGGAAAACTAGTAGTGCAATGATGCAAGTCTCATTACACTATGAATTTATTGGCCATGGTTGCTAAGTAAGTATCTTAGAACTAAGTTGGATATAAAATATACAAAAAGATAGTGAACGTAACTATTTGTACGAAGTTCGTGTTTGTAGATGGTAAATTGTTGATTCACACACGTGCTAAGTTCCATACCCACTACTTCTAAGTTGTATACCCACCAATATTAAGTTGTATACCCATTGTTGTTCAGTTGTATACCCACTATTATTAAGTTAAATACATTGTCCAATATAGTTTCACCATGTCTAAGTTGTGTATCGCCACTACTAAGTTGGCTAAAACAATTATTTTAAAATTGCACACCATTGTCATGAACATGTCCATGCATCTAAGTTTCCTACCATTAGTACTAAATCATCTACCACGATTTGTTTTCAAGTAGCGCACTATTACCGTGAAGTTGCCTACCGCTGTGTTTAAGTTGCGCGTTATATGGCGTATGAAGTTGCAAATCATTTGTACTAAGTTGGCTACCTCAGAAATCAAGTTGCCAACAATAATAATGATATTCTGAAGTTGTCGACTATTATTGTTGAGTTGAATATCTCAAAAACTAAGGTGCCTACAAAATATAGAAAAATAATGAACCTGCCTGTGCCTAAACTGCATACTAGCAATACTAAGTCGGCTCTAAGTCGGCTAGCATCACTGGCATGAGGTTGCGTACATTGCACCTAAGTTGTGTACTGATTTGTTATGAATTTGTATTTTCGTTGCTATGAAGTTATCTGGTTGCCCACGGTACTAGAAATTATGGTGGAAAACTAGTAGTGCAATGTTACAAATCTTATTACTATGAAGTTGTTAGCTATTGTTGCTAAGTAAGTATCTTGGAAACTATGTTGGCTGTAAAATATACAAAATAATAGTGTAAGTAACTTTTGTACGGAATTGTTTTGCTACAACACTAGAGTTGATTTTCCACAGCAACTAAGTTGCTTTTTGAAAAAAAAAATCAAAATATGTACAAATGGGATCTAGTTTTGAAGATCTCGTTACGAGAAGCCTAACGCTGAAAACGTATTCCGATTCCGACACATGGTTGAAGAGTTATGACATTTTGATTTCCCTACTTATGAAATTAAGTGCACTCGTGGTGGTGTATTTTGGTTTTTCACGTGAGCCCTCAGCTTTCTTTTTTTATGGGCAAGTGCTGGGATAAGCAACCTGGCACCCGGATGCTGTCTAGCCGCGTCCATAATCTAATGTACCAAGACCGAATCACGAAAACACTTTTATCTTTGTTATCAGGTACTAGGAAAAATATCCGTGCATTGCAACGGAAAATAAAATCTACGTTGTAGGATTGTGGTGTGTAAGCTGCAATATGTCGTAAAAAGCCAATCAGTTTCAGCATGTCCACCAATGTTGCGCTGTCAGCTGTGCCGCTCATCGCCTGCTTGCCCGCCTCTTTAGGGAAACTGCCCATACATTTGCGATAGTGCTAGCAAAGGCTTGTGTTGCCATCGTCATGTTATTCCATTCAGCAAATATCCTTGTGTCCCATTGAAGCCTCGTATTATAGGATGCTGAGGTTTTGGTTAATGGTAGTTAACCAAGTTTCCCCACCACCCGGTAAATGTGGTTGGTAATCGAGTTCACCGAGCACCCTGGTAAATAGGTACAACGGGAAAAAATGTAGCTTTTTGTAACTGAGTTTGTCCAGTATTACAATTACAAAAATAAAAACCATAGAGTGAGTGCAGCCCTGTTGTTTGGGCCTATATTAAGCTTGGTTGTGTAAGTTTAACGTTTTTTTTTTATTCGCTGTACTGCGCTTTTTTTTTCCTCGTCTTAGATGTTGCCCAGCCTTTTCTTTGCTGCTAGCCTTGCTAGGCGCCACACAGACATGCCGTTTATATAAAGCATCCCTGACCCAACGTGGTTCCATTCGTCATGTAAATCCTCCTTTAATTTTTGCTCACACCATCATGCAGCGTGGCTCTCTCGGTTTATTTTAATCCGTCCTCGTCGTCAATCGAACAATGTGGCTGCTGCTTTGTTATTACGGGAGGCTCGTTGATTCTGGAAAACAGAACAGCACTTGCCTAGTTTTCTGCTGCCCATAAGACAATTCAGTACCCTTGTCATGAAGATCAGCGTCCTAAGCCATTGGATCTGCATAAAATTTACGGTAGGGATCTAAGGGCTGGTCATAAGTTGACCTCACCTATGATGGCGTGGCGCTGAGGTGGCGATGACGAGGTGGCGGCGACAGAGGAACGGCGGCGACAGCTCGGACGTGCTTCACGACAACATTTCGGCGGTCCTACGGCTCGGGGAAGGGGTGGACAAGGTGTGCTCGTCGAGGTGAAGGTGAAGGCATGGTCGGCGTCGACTCCCGCGTTCTCATGCGGCGGTTCTTCCCTGCCGGAGTCACGGGCGCAACGGCGAGCTTCGGTTCGTCTTCGTGGGGCACCTTCTACTGCGAAATGGAGGAGGGATTGTGAGATGAGGTGTGTCAGAGGCTGGGGAAAAGAGAGGGAAGGAGCTCAGGGGCGAGTACACTCTATAGGCAATGGCCAACGGCGTCGCGGCCGCCGACGAACTCCGGCGAGCAATTCCGGGTCAGCCTGGCGGTGTCGAGATGTAGGATTGGGGGCAAAGAGAATAGGGGGTCTAGGGGATTTTATGGAGGGCGCTCGTGCCTTTGGGGGATGCATGGGCGAGTGGGGGAACACTACTAGGAAAACGCCTATAGCTTTAGGGATTAGTGCTGGCTCACCAAGTTCTACACGCGTCGATGCTAAATACCACCAGCAAAGCACCGACGCAGCATGCCGGAGAAATAAGAGCTACCGCCGGCGCACTGAGAGGATGGTGCGCCGGTGATAAAGGATGTTCGCGGCTCCGTTCGGTCCGGGCCTGGTCCAACCGGCCCAAGGATGCTCGGCGATATTTTATTATTGCAGCGCGCCCTTGGCCTGGTGCGCGCTGACAGTAATTCGTGGGCCAAGCAGGGGCCAGATACAGTTGGCTGCTCATATTACCGCCGGCCCACCCTAACCTTGGTGCGCCGGCGGTAACCTGGGCACTATTCCCCTCTTTATCCCTCATCACTCTCTCCCACTCCAGTCCTCCCACACTCAACCCGACCCTTCTCCGAACTCAGCTCATTTTTCCTATTTCTACCCCTAATTTAGCTAATTTGACCAAAGAAGTTGATTTTTTTAGCAAATCTTCCCGTCCTACATGCATCACACATCCTCTATGTAGATCTAGATCGATCTATCCTGGATTAACCGCTCAATCTAGATCTAGATCTAGATCTAGAAAATAAGAACCCATACGTCTCAGTCGATGTGTGTCTCGATCTCGTCTACTTATATATCAACCAAATAGGTGATTAATGAATAAACTGCATATGAAATCTCCTATGTGTATATATTGGAACTTTGGACAAAGCGTGACATATGTTGTGTTTGTGTTTGTGACCGAATGATTTGATGAGATGAAAATAAGTTGCCAATGTTGTGCCGAAATATTGATTTGTTAAGTTTTTATTTCGGCACTTTTATGACGCTTCCTAGGTCCTAATGTCTAGGAAGTTCATGGCAAAATTTTCCGTGAAAACCGACGGATGCATGATTTCTAATCAATTATCTTGCCGTGCAGGCGATAATGGTCATCGAGATGAGGGAAAGCATCATGATGAGATATCTCAAGCACGCGATCACCAACATGTATTGAAATAACCTCACGGAGATATTGTGTCCATGTTGAAGATGCAAACTAGGGAAATGGCTTGACCCCTTTCCAGGCAAACTGCAGGAGCACCTGCTCTCGAGTGGTTTCATGCGGGCACAAACTCAATGGATGAGTGATGATGATTAAGTGGAGTCCAATGGGGCGACGAAAACAAGTGGTAATGACTTGGAAGAAGGACATCATGATATTGATGACGACGAAGAGTTTGTCGCACACGATAATGCAGATCAGTATCATGATGAACAAAATGTTGAAGACACGGACAATAACATTGAAGACGATGAAGAGGTGCCGCTAGCTTCAGCCGTGCGGGACCCTCATCTTCAAGATCTTCTTCTCAAAAAACGAAAAGCGCTAGGCAGAAATCAAAGCTCGAGCAACTGGCGACAGACTCGAATACTCCGTTGTACGATGCTGGTCGCGGGTTGGAGGAGTCCCACTTGAGAGTAGCGCTCGATGTTCTCCAGATGAAGGCAAAACACGGATGGATGGATGAATGTACTATTTGCAAGGAGATGATATTTACGCTTTATTATTATCTTGAAAAGAAATGGAAACAGAAAAAACAGAAACGTAAAATAAACATAAAAGAAAATAAACAGAAATGGCAAAGAAAATAAACAGAAAATGGGCAAAGCTAGATCTGGGCTAAGTCCCTAGGTATAGCCGCACCCAGCTTACTGCCGGCGCACCAGGGCCCTGGTGCGCCAGGTGTAACTTTGCCCCGGCGCACCAGGGCCCTGGTGCGCCCGTGGTAAGCTGGACACTTGTACTTAGCCATTTTTCTTCTCTTTTTTCAGCCCGTGGACGCCAATTCCCCTCAATTGCCCAGCCTCTTGACCTAACCGTGACCGGCGACTGTCCCCTGCACCCACCGCACCCTTGAACCCTAACGGTGTTGTCCCCTATCGCATTCGCTCGCGTCGCCGTCCCCTGCCGCACCCGCCGCACCCGCCGCTTGCGCCGCCATCCTCTACAGCAATCACCGCTAGCGCCGTCGTACCCTACCACACCCGCTGCTGTAGAACGCCGGAGCAGGATCCCACTACAGGAGCAGGACCAAGAAGCGCCCACGCCACCGCCACACATCCCGCCCTCGCGCTAGTGAGCATCTTCCCCTGTCCCCTCTCCCCTCTCCCTTCCCCTCTCTGCAAGTTAATTTGGTTTAATTTAGGGTTAAATTTAGCAGTAGAAATCAGTGGAACAAGAAATCGAAAATTTGGCACTATAATGAGGCACTATAATTTGGCAGTAGCAATTAGTGGAACTAGAAATTGAAAATTTGGCAACAGAAAAATGATTTGTCAATTTTTACAAAATGATTGTGTTGGTATAGTTGGCAGTATGTGTCTCCGGTATAGGACCAATATCAACCAAAAAATGATAAAATTGTTGATGTTCATGTTCGTTGCTAAAATGAGCAATGATAAAATGGTTGGCTAGTTGGCCGTAGGATTTAAAATAAGCAATGATAAAAAAATGATTATGTTGCTGGTGCTATGCTGCTGCTATATGTTTCATGTTCATGTTGATGTTCATCTTTCTCTGGTTAAATAAAAATGATTGCTATATGGTTATGTTGATGGTGCTGCTGGTTATGCTGATGGTGCTGCTGGTGCTTGCTATGTTGTTGCTTTCTATGCTGCTAGGAGTTGAGTTACTATTGAGTTTCTTGCTATGCTGCTGGGAGTATCAAATATGAGGCATGCATAAATTTATTTTACAGGGATTGAGTTGCTATTGAGTTGCTGGAATGTTGATTCATTTCCATTCCGGTAAATCAAGCACTCCACATGACCATTTTTTAGTAAAGGTCATGCCGATTTTTTCCATGAATTTTAGGTTTGCTAATAGCTTCCTTGATTAGTGCTAGCCACCATGTCGTCTTCCGGACACCCCAGCCTAAATTGAGTAGATGATCTTGAAGACCTTCTTGACCTTGGCTCTCAAAGATTTCTCCATAGGTATGGTTGTCCATCCTTCTTCTCTATTTTTTTTAGCAAATCTCATAAAAAATAATTTTAAGATAAACAAATGAAGGACAACACTTATAGAGACTTGCAAGAGGACTAAACATGCATCACAACTTATCTAAGCATAATACAAGCATGCAAGCTCACTTAACAAGTCATCTACAGCAGCAAAATACACAAGAAACACTCCACTAAACAAAATTCTACTTGAATAATCGGAGGAGTCACATACCGGAGAGCAAATGCTTCAAATTTCAGCAGGAAATGTGGGCTGAGCAAGGAGATCGAAAATTCTCAAGCAAGAACAACAAGAACACGGGTTCGAGCAATGGTGATGTGTTTTTTGGGGAGAGAGACTGGAATGGCAGAGGGGAGAGCAAGTGGAGGGCTATGGGGCCCACACCTGGCCTTGGCGCGGCCAGGGTGTCCCCCGCGCCACCACATGGTGTGGTCGGCTGGTGGGTCCCCCAGGGTTGCCCCAGGTGCCTCTCTGCCCCTTTTCATGCACAAAACTTTTGTAGAGGTTTTCTGGAATTTTTCGAGAAACTTTATTTTTGGGCAATTTCAGAATTTGAATAATGATTCTAACACAGGAAAACAATAATGAATGATGAAAAAAAATTCAAAACCAAATCTACAGAATCCCTAAAACATTCTAATATGGAATTAATAAATGGAACATAGGTGGGAGCATAGTTTCATTCATTAAAAATTACTTTGTTAACAAGGTTGATCAAGTCTTGTTACCATAATAATTTTATATGAAACAAAAGTTTGCATTTCACTAAATGATTATGTTACCTCAATCTTGATAGACATAGTCCCAATCATGACAATATCATTCTCTTTCTTGGGCATTGGCAAAGGCAGTGAAATTTCCCAATTTGGATGGTCTCAATATTAATAATTGAATTTAGACCATATTTCCTATCAATCTTCTTGGGAAAATAAAACGTGCTCTTTGTCATCAACATTAAAAGTTACTTTTCCTTGGTTACAATCAATAATAGCCCCTGCAGTGTTGAGAAAAGTTCTCCCAAGAATAATAGACATATTATCATCTTCATGCATTTCCAAAGACAACAAAGTGAGTTAATATCATACAATTATGAGAAACTTGAATAGGAACATCCTCACATATACCAATAGGAATAGTAGTAGACTTACCAGCCATTTGCAAGGATATATCAGTTGGTATTAAAAAATTTAGATCAAGTCTCTTATAGAGAGAAAAAGGCATAACACTAACTCCTTCTCCCAAGTCACATAAAGCAGTTCTAACATAATTATTTTTGATGGAGCATGGAATAGTGGGTATACCTGGACCTCCAAGATTCTTTGGAACCTTGCCATTAAAAGAATAATTCGCGAGCATAGTGGAGATTTCCTCATTAGGAATCTTCCTTTTATTAGAGACAATATCTTTCATATACTTTGAATAAGGAGGAAATTTAATAGCATCAGTCAAAGTAATTTCCAAAAACAAAGGTTTCATCAATTCACATAACTTGTTATAGTGTTCTTCCTCCTTTGATTTGTGTTTCTTATCAGGAAAAGGCATTGGTTTTTGCACCCAAGGTTCTCTCTCACTAGCATGTTTATTAGCAATGAAATCTCCCTTAGTGTACTTTATATTCTTAGTATGCTTTTCAGGTTCCTCTTCAATTTCTTCTTTATCGGAAGCATCATTTTTATCATTATCACTTTCATTTTTAGCATCAGAGATAGATATACTATTAGGATCTTTAGCAGGTTCAGAGGATTCTACAATAGTTTTATGTTTCTTCTTCTTTTTCTTAGACTTAGTCCTAGTATCATTAGCTTGTTGAGAATCTTATTCAATTCTCTTTGGATGTCCCTCAGGATATAAAGGATCCTGAGTAGTAGCACCACTTCTAGTACTTATTTCATAAGCATGTTTTTTCCTAGAAGAATAAATTAGCAAATCTTTTTGCACTTTAGTGAGCTAATGAATTTGAGTTTGAACCATATGGAAATGTTTAACAAGCATTTTAACATCATTAGAGGTTCTTTCCACAATATAATGCAAATTATTGATAGCTCTAGAATTTTCCATTAGATGATTTTACACTCTCATATTAAAATTATATTGCTTAACAATATAATTATCAAATTCATCTAAGCATTGATCATGAGGTTTGGAGTAGGGAATATCTCTAGTACCAAAACGTTGGAGAGAGTGTACCTCAATAGTGGGAGAACGAGGGATTGGTGATACGTCTCAAACGTATCTATAATTTCTTATGTTCCATGCTAGTTTTATGACAATACTCACATGTTTTATATACACTTTATATCATTTTGATGCATTTTCCGGCACTAACCTATTAACAAGATGCCGAAGCGCCAGCTCCTATTTTCGCTGCTTTTGGTTTCAGAAATCCTACACAGGAAATATTCTCTGAATTGGACGAAACAAAAGCCCACGGTCTTATTTTCCACGGAGCCTTCCAGAACACCGAAGAGGAGACGGAGAGGGGACACGAGGCGGCCACACCATAGGGGGGCGCGACCCCACCCCTGGCTGCGCCGCCATATGGGGTGGGCCCCTCGAGCGTCCCCCGACTCTGCCCCTTCGCCTATATAATCCTTCCGTCGCGAAAACCCTAGTACCGAGAGCCACGATACGAGAAAAGTTACTGAGACGCCGCCGCCGTCAACCCCATCTCGGGTGGTTCTGAAGATCGCCTCCAGCACCCTGCCGGAGAGGGGAATCATCCACGGAGGGCTCTACATCACCATGCCCGCCTCTGGACTGATGCGTGAGTAGTTCATCCTTGGACTATGGGTCCATAGCAGTAGCTAGATGGTTGTCTTCTCCTCTTGTGCTATCATGTTTAGATCTTGTGAGCTGCCTATCATGATCAAGATCATCTATTTGTAATGCTACATGTTGTGTTTGTTGGGATCCGATGAATATGGAATACTATGTGTTATCACCAGAATTTGACCGAGTCAGAGGTGGGCCGCGATCAAGATGGACTTGAAGAATATATATATAGAAGAAATACATGGATCGGCCTTACATGCAAAGTTTGGGCTAGTTTGCCCTTGTATCTGTAACATATTAGATTACGTGTCGGTTAGGAGTTAGAGTTTTACCCGTGCACGGTTAGGTGCACGCCTGAATTAGGAAGTCCCTTGGACTATAAATATGTATCTAGGGTTTATGGAATAAACAACCAACGTTCAACACAAACAAATCTCGGCGCATCGCCAACTCCTTCGTCTCGAGGGTTTCTCCGGTAAGCACCATGCTGCCTAGATCGCATCTTGCGATCTAGGCAAAGACAAGCCTATCTTGTTGTTCATGCGTTGCTCGTGCTTAAGCCTTTTTGATGGCGAGCAACGTAGTTATCTTAGATGTATTAGAGTTAGCATTGTTCTTCGTATCATATGCTGTCGTAGTGCAACCCTTATGCATCTAGCCGCCCTTACACCTATCTTAGGTGTAGGGGCGGCACCCCGCTTGATCATAGTTTAGTAGATCCGATCCGTTACGGTTGCTCCTTGCTCGCAAGGATTAGTTTAATATCTGCAATAGTTAGGCCCTACAAAGGGTTGGAGGATCCAGCGGCGTGTAGGGTGAAGTTTGCTAGCCCTAGACAGGATGTTCCGAGGATCAACTTCGTGTTGGTTTTTAGGCCCCGTCTAGGATCGGCTTACGATCACCGTACGCGAGCGCGAGGCCCAATCGTGAGTAGGATGATCCGATTATGCGGTGAAAACCCTAAATCGTCGTAGATCTCATTAGCTTTACCTTGATCAAGCAGGACCACCATATATTCGGACACCTAGTTCGAATCATGGGTGGATCGGCTCTTTGAGCCGATTCACAGATAACCCGAGAGCCGATCGAGGCTCGTATTTAACGTTTACGTGTATGCCCTGCAGGAAACTAAGCGAGGCATCATCCAACACCTTCCCCGACCAGGTATAGGTCAGGTGGCACGCCCTTGCGATAGCATCGGACGTGTGACCGGGAGGCTTTGCGGGCCGTCGCTCCGAGGGACCGGGCCAGCCCGCAGCCCTAGTTGTTCCCGGCTCTACCGTGTTGCCGGCCGCTGCCCGCCGCGGGGTTTCGACGCCAACACATTCTCGGCATGCCCGGTGGGACAACCTTCGACATCCACCACATCGCCATCTACATCCGAGATGGCGGAAAGCACTCCGGTCAAGTACGAGGATCCGCTCGATGAACTCAAGAAGAAACATGACGAGATCAAGGCAACCCTCGAAGCCGAACTCATCGGCTCTTTCCGCGCAGCCCTCTCCCATGGCATCAAGTGGAAGGGTTTATCACATGAAAGTGCGTTCCAGGCCCGTCCGCCGTTGCCATGCGCATTGGCAGCACCAGGAGTACCGATTTCACCGGCGTCCACCGTTAACATGGTGGAGCGTACTTACCTTAAGGGTGCCAACCAAGATCCCCACTCGACACCAACGTCTGGGACCTGGACACCGCTCTGGTAAGGACAGAGATGAGGGTAGCTGCTCTCACAGCGACGACAAGGAAGAAACCGTTCCACGCGACCAGCTCCGACACTATGTATGGGCAAACGCGGCAAGGCCGATCCGTGAGATTGGCCCCAAAGATCTGTAGAGGAATACCGCCAGACCAGCGTGGACCTACTAACATAAAGGCCGACTCTAGGAATCGGCCAAAAAATCATCCTCACCATGTTTCGGTCTGGGCTCAACGTCGATCTAATGGGCAATGGGATGCGTCGGCTGAGGCACTGGAAGAAATCCACATTGTTCCTAACAAAGCCGACGTTCACATCGTGGTTTTTTGGCTAGCCGTAGAGCCGATATCAACAATTCCTGGCAGAAATCGGCTCGGGGGGGCACCTAATCGTATGGGCATGCGGCGATACCATTGAGCATGTGCGGAGGAATACTGGCGGCCGATAGGGAAATTGGCGGAGATTGACGATATAAAAAAAAAATCAAATTGGCGACGCAACCAGAGCCGATGCACCGACGTTGACTTAGACAAGTACAGCAAAGCAAGTTTACAGGCATCAGTTTACACAAGGGGACCCTACTGAAGAAAAGCATTAAGGGCGTGAAGAGCATTGGCACGGATTCGATCCACCTCGGCGATCTCGGCCTCGTCGTCCTCGTCTCTCCCCATCACCAGCCGGCTGCTCAGTGGCACGAATTTCAGCCAGGTCGGTCTTCGCATCAGCTCGTGAGACCTTTTGCTTCCTGTTGGGAGCAAGCGATGAGGGATTCCTTGTCCTGGATAAGTTGTTTGGTCTCCATGGCCCTCTTCTCAAGGTCCTCCAGTTCCTTGCGCAAGGTCGCAAGTTTGACGCTACGAGCAGAAGTGGCGGTCTTGGTGTCTAAAACGGCTTTCTTCTCATTGAGCCGTTGACATTTGCCTGCAATATCGGCTCTCAACGGGAGTTGGGCGCGGCGAAGAGTAATCCTTTGACGAGCCGACTGCACCCTTGACCTGAAACCGGCAAAGACACCGCCTCGCCAAAGCTTAACTTGCAGCGTTATCGGGAGACGGGGCTGGATGTCCTCGAGGATACCCTTGATTGCCTCAGGGTTCTCGACCAGCGTATCGACCGAGGAGGAGAGCAAGACTTTGAGGCGCTGGAGTGGGCCATCGATCGCGCTAGGGTCTGGCTCTTCACCGGTTTTGGAAACGGCAGGCTCGATGGAGTCGGGGTCGAACGTCAACAAGCTTGAAGGATCACACCCCTGACAGACGAGCAAGATCAGCATGAGCATACGACAAAGGAAAAGAGCGGGCTTGAGAGAGAGAGAGAGAGATATAGCTTACCTCTCCCAAGAAAGGAAGGGAAGCCGATGTTGTGACGATCGGCTTTACGGCAGTCTGGGCTAGGTTAGCTACTTGGTCAGTCGCGCTTGGCGAATTGGACAGGCCAAGGGCAGCAGATGGCATCGGCACCTCTTCAACGTCCCCGCTAGAAGTCCCATCAGTCTGCAAGGGAAATGGTAAGGCAATCCAATTAGTGGCAAGACGATGTGGAACACGAACTGCTGAGTATATTACATTTGAAACTTCCTGGCTCGGCGAGGAGACTTGCGGGCTTGTGCGGGCCCTTTTGACGCATCGACGCTTCATGCGCGACCTCGTTTGGATCGGAAACTGAAGGAAAGCCGGCTCGGAAGTCGACCTTTTCTGAGAAGCCGACGTTGGCGAATCCGTCTGGCTCTGTGTAGTGGACCTTCTCGTATCACTCGGGGAAGAGTCCCTTGGATCGGACTCGTGCTCCCTCACTAGAGTTCTCTTCAGTAGAAGCCTGTAAGAAGAGGCACAACCATGTTACAAAGGTTGGGAAGGCAAATGTGTTCGATTAAGACACGGATCAACTTACGTGCAAGCTTTCCCGAGCAGGAGCTTTGCGCTTCGTGGTCTTCCCCGACAGCCCACCTTCCTCACCGCCGTCCTCGCCCGAGTCGAGGCTCGGGGGCAACCGGCCCCAAAGTTGCTTTACTCTTGGGAGCCGATTTCGGAGGAATCGGCTGGCTCGCATTATGACTTTCTTCGGAGATGGCGAGCTCGGCAGAAGAGAACCACCGGGGCCGGAGGAAGAAATACGAAGGGGGAGCCGTCGGCTTGCTTGGGAACTCGGGCCCTCTTGTTGCCGCTAGGAAGATAGAGTCAGGTCACCGTGACGATTACCATAAGCGTTACAAGAAATATGTGAGTGATTGTACCTGGTCTGCGGGGATGTCATACTCGGCATCGAGTTGTCTCAACAGCGGTCCTAAAGCCCTTCTGAAGACATGGGTCTTCCACATGGACCACCAAGTCTCGAAACCATCGGTAGTAAAGGAGAAACGGAGGTTGTGGGGAATTGGGATGGCCAAAGCATCAAAGAAGGTGTAACACTTTTGGCCAGTAAGTATGTCGTGCGGCTCAGCTCGCTTGCTGTCAGGTGGTGTAAGAAGAAGTGTGGCGGCACCTGCCCGAAACCAAGCTCGTCGGGCTACCACTACCGGTTGATAACACTCATAACCAGGCTTGATGATCCGGTTCGAGGTACTCATGCCGACAGGGAGGAAGCAAGGGCGAATCATGATGGAATACAGATGCTGGGTGCTATCGTCATCGGCAAAGTTATCCAATCAAAAGGAGACTGGATTTTCAAAATTCTCCGGTTCAGTATAAGGAAAGAACAGGGGGTTGTCCAAACCTTGGAAGAAGATCTTGAACCGCCCTACTGCTTCCTTAGGGATCAGCCTGCTGCCTGGGAGACCATACAAAGCTTGGCCATAGCTGGTACATCGGATATCCTTGCCGTTAGCATCTGGGAAGGTGCAGGAGGTCAAAGGTGGGAAGTCTCGGGATCCGGTTCTCGAAAGTATAGCTACGCCCATAACCGAATAAACCACCGGGGACCGCCGCTTTAACTCGTCTTTTGAGAGAACAGTTTGACGGACATCGCTTGAAGAGATCGATAGACCTCTCCAAGAAACAGCTTGCCTAGGCCAAGATGGGTGCCTTTGGCCAGCTCATAGGCTAGGGAAAGGTAATTTTTGGTAGGGGCAAGTGATGGGCCACAGAATATGAAGTGTTCCAACCAAAAGTTCAGTGAAGGCCGTGTGTTCTCTCTCCGTCACGGTGGCCTTTGGTCTTCATATAACGATTGAGGTAGGCACCCCAACTGGTACACTCTTTTTTAGAAGAAAGGGTGAAAGGGACTTTCGACGCTTTGAATGCGTAAGGGCTTGGGGATGCAATGTCTAGGCCTCGTGATCATGGTCACATCCAGCAGAGTGGGTGTCATAGGGCCATGGCCAAACATGAAACAGTTCAATGGCGTCGGACCGTAAATAGCCGATGGTTTTCAGAATGTTTTCATTCTTCTCAAGAGAAGACAATGATAATGACAGGGCATCGGCTATCCCTATGGCTTCCCAGGTGGCATAATGGGCTTTGGATACTCTGTTGTACCATGTCACCCAACCCTCTGTTATCACCAGATTTTGGCTAAATCAGGGGATGGGCCGCGATCAAGATGGGCTTGGAAGATTACACATGGAAGATCTCTGAAGCGGCCTTGCACGAAGAATTTGGGTTAGATTACCCGTGTATCTTTAATTATAGTAGATTGTATCGTAGATTAAAAGTTAGAGTTTGTCTCGTGCACGGTGGGGATTATTCCCACGTTAGAAAGTCCGCTGGACTATAAATATGTATCTAGGGTTTATGGAATAAACAACAACCAACGTTCAACACAAACAAATCTCGGCGCATCGCCAACTCCTTCGTCTCGAGGGTTTCTCCGGTAAGCACCATGCTGCCTAGATCGCATCTTGCGATCTAGGCAGCACAAGCCTACCCACGTTGTTCACGCGTTGCTCGTGCTGAAGCCTTTTTGATGGCGAGCAACGTAGTTATCTTAGATGTGTTAGGGTTAGCATTGTTCTTCGAATCATATGCTTTCGTTATGCAACCCTTGCACATCTAGCCGCCCTTACACCTATCTTAGGTGTAGGGGCGGCACCCCGCTTGATCATAGTTTAGTAGATCTGATCCATTACGGTTGCTCCTTGTTCATCAAGGATTAGTTTAACATCCGCAATAGTTAGGCCTTACAAAGGGTTGGAGGATCCAGCGGCGTGTAGGGTGACGTTTGCTAGCCCTAGAAAGGATGTTCCGGGGATCAACCTCGTGTTGGTTTTTAGGCCCCGTCTAGGATCGGCTTACGGTCACCGTGCGCGAGCACGAGGCCCAATCGTGAGTAGGATGATCCGATTATGCGGTGAAAACCCTAAATCGTCGTAGATCTCATTAGCTTTATCTTGATCAAGCAGGACCACCATATATTCGGACACCTTGTACGAATCATGGGTGGATCGGCTCTTTGAGCCGATTCACGAGATAACCCGAGAGCCGATCGAGGCTCGTATTTAATGTTTACGTGTATGCCATGCGGAAAACTAAGCGAGGCATCATCCAACACCTTCCCGACCGGTATAGGTCAGGTGGCACGCCCTTGCGATAGCATCGGACGTGTGACCGAGGAGGCTTTGCGGGCCGTCGCTCTGAGGGACTGGGGCCAGCCGCAGCCCTAGTTGTTCCCGGCTCTACTGTGTTGCCCGTCTCTGCCCGCCAGGGGGTTTCTGACGTCAACACATTCTGGCACGCCCGGTGGGACCACCTTCGACATCCACCGCATCGCCATCTACATCCGAGATGGCGGAAAGCACTCCGGTCAAGTACGAGGATCTGCCTGATGAGCTCAAGAAGAAACATGACGAGATCAAGGCGACCCTCGAAGCCGAACTCATCGGCTCCTTTGAGAAGACCCGTCCGCACGGTATCAAGCTCGATAGAAGCTCACGTCCGTTGCCTGGCGTCAACATGGTGGATCTCAGCCACTCCATATGCCAGCCAGAGTTCTCCTTTGGTGTCAACATGGCAGGGCTTGCAAGCCGCCATGACAAAGATGAAGCAGAAAGCAGCCACTCCCGTGGCAAGGGTAAAGAGGAGGCCGATCCACGCGACCGGCCCCAAGATGATGACAGACGGTACCTGGCAGAGGAGGAAGTGAGAAGCGTGCGGTATCAACGTCCACTCTTCGTGCATCTCCTCAACAAATATGAGCAACAGTACGACCGACGTCGGCGCTACGACGTAGATGATGAGAGAATTTGTCGGTCTGATGCAGAGGACAGGAGGTACCGTCGGCATGATAGAAACAACGACGGATACAATCGTCACGCCGAAGGGAGGTCAAGGGAGCAAGATGACATGGATAGGCACTGGGACTGTCCGTACTTCAAACATTGCTGGGACTCAGGAATGAGTCGATTGCCAACAATCGAGAACTGCCCAGAATGCAAACGAAGGAAGAAGGATGCAGCTAACGTGTCCGTGTTCAAGCGTCTAGGGCCTCTCCCGCCTCGGAACAAGCATGCTGAGTCCGCTCGGGTGGAAGATCTCGAGGAACTAGAGGACGATGATGAAGAAGACAAATATCATCGGCCCAGGTGGTGCCCTGATGGGCTCAGCCGTTCCCAGAAGCGAAGGGTTCAGCGTCTGCGTGGGTTGGAAGAAGCCGAAAGATTGTACCTGCACACGCCGAGGAAGGCACGGCCCGATCCGGCCGCCAAAATTCAGCGAACCCCGGACGAAGAAGGTCGGCCACAAAGAAAAGAGTGGCGCCCCAGCGAGAGGAAAGCCGATGATGACACATCGGCTGGCACAAACATGGTCTTCATTCTTCCAACGGAGTTTAGCGCTCCAAGATTATATGAAGCACCTGTGGCACAATTGGATTGCGGCCCACGGCCGGTCATCTTTGAGAAGCCACAAGAAAGAAGTTACAGGCATCTGAAGGCCCTGTACTTGAGAGGTTACATCGATGGGCAGCCTGTCAACAAGATGTTGGTAGACACCGGAGCGGCAGTCAACATTATGCCATACTCCATGCTACGTCGGTTGGGACGCTCTAGCTCAGATCTGATCAAGACCAATGTGACACTGAGCGATTTCAACGGCCAAGCATCTGACGCACAAGGTGTTCTGAATGTGGATCTGACCATAGGGAGGAAAACCGTCCCTACGACGTTCTTTATTGTCGACAGCAAGAGTACCTATGCTGTCCTACTAGGAAGAGATTGGATCCACGCCAACTGTTGCATTCCATCCACGATGCACCAATGCCTAATACAGTGGGATGGAGATGAAGTAGAAGTCGTCCACGCAGATGATTCAGTCGAGGTTTCAACAGCTGGCATGGACATTTGGGAGACATCAGGCCAAGAGCCGCTCTCAGGCATCAATTTGGACGACTGTGAGCGCATCGACGTGACAAAGAATGGGGTTAGGCTGGTTTTATCCACCGGCCTGACCGTGTAACAAAGCAAACGTCGATGGATGAACGTGGCGAGGCTGATCCTTGTGATCGGCCCCAAAATTTTTTATGGAGGAACATCACAAAACCTTCATCGAGCAAGCAGCGTGGAGGCCGATTCCAGCGATCGGCCAAAATTATCCTCACCATCCATTCTGCCTGGGTTCAGCATTTAATCCGACAGGGGATACCTGAAGAGCCGATACCATCAATTTTCTTGACAGAATCGGCTCGGGGGGCACCTAGGTGGATGAAACACGAGGATATGCAGTAGGAATGTCGTGCAAGTGCCCAGCAGCCCAAGATATTCGTTGATGATGGGTATTGAAGTATGGGGGCCGATGCATAAATCGGCCGAAAATTCGAAATTTTTTAAGTACAGCCGATGTACAGACATCGACTTAAGGATCAATGGAGCAGGATCTTCTCTTCAAGGACCCCTAACTCCCATCGGCAAGTCTTCAAGTTCAGCGGTGCTAGCAGCATAAAACGTGACATCTTCTAGAACCAGGACTGCAGGATTGAGGATCGTAACCCTGACTAACGACGAGAGCAGCATAAACGTGCAAGTCAGGGTAGGGATGAGCCTAACGAAGGGAGCATATCTCTTCTAGGACCAGGAGAACAGCCGATGACGAAGCAATCGGCTGTAACGTTTTTTGCCTGAGGCTTGACCAAGGTGGTGACTTGGTAGTTGTCACTTCCAGGGGTTGTTATGTCCAGAGTTTTGGAGGGCGTCAGAAATGCAAAGACATCCTCACCGGAAGTTGCTTCAGCCTGCCAAAGATGATGAGCCGATCTGATCAGCCAGGCGCAAGATGTGAGCTGGAGAAGCTCGGGGGGCAGCTCGCCCTGAAATTTCTTCACTCTAAAGAACCGATTTTGTTGGAATCGGCTCATTCTGCATTACGAGTTGGAAACCGGGGATGGCCGATTTGGTCGGCTCACTGCTATTCTCGCCCCGACTAAGGCTCGGGGGGCAGCTTGCCACGAAAGGTCCTTTGCTATAAGGAGCCGATTTTACTGAAATCGGTTGGCTCTGCATCTCAATTTGATTTTGAGAGGTGGTTGATGTAAGAAAACAGAGCAGGATTATAAAACATATTACGAGAGAATTTGTGGACAAGTGATGCCCGTTCTGCAGAAGAGGCAGCTTCGACATTTGAATTGATCCAGCAACAGTCCTAGGGCTCTCCTGAAGGCAAAGAGGATCTGGAAGAGAAGGATGCGGCAGAAGAATGTCTGAAATTTGAATTTAATGAGGAGGCTGGACATTATTTCAGGAGTTTTGCCGCTAAATTTAACATGCCATCCTGTGGGATCTCCATTTACAAGATCTAGGGTTTGCACGAGTGTGGCTTGGCTTTGTTTGACCGGGAGTTTGGGTCCGGATGGATCTATCTCGAAATTTATCGTGAGAGACCGATGCGCTGCCATCGGCTCATTGGGCATTGACCGAATTGACAATCGGCAGAATCAGTACGAAGGACAATCGGCTAAATTATCATAAAGGAAATCGGCAAAATCAAATTGGGGAATTTCTTCATTGATAAACCAGATTTCTTACATAGAAGAGCTGATTGCTCTCAAAAGGGAGTACTAAGGGGATACATTGCCCCGTCTACTACTGTTGATCCTATGCTAACGGTCCTATCTATGGGCCATCGCTGCCCTCGTCATCACCCTCGCCGCCGCTGTCGGCGCTGCTCCCGGCGGGCTCGTCGTCGCTGCTGTAGCGGCCACCGGCGGGACCTTCGTTGTCCTCATCCTCCTCGTCGTCGTCGTCGTCGCTGTCGTAATCACTGAGATTCCCTGGCCAGGGGCAGTGGCGCTTGGCCGGCGGCTCGTCGGAGGGGCTGTCGTCGTCGTCCTCCTCCTCCTCTTCCTCCTCCTTCACCTCCTCGGAGGAGGTGAAGTCATCCCAGGAGAAGCGATCGTCATCGCTCTCCTCCTCCGATTCCCCGTCGGCGAGGAAGCGGAGGTCGCTCTCCCCGTCCGTCGAGGACTTGTCGTCCTCGGACCAGATGGAGAAGTCATGGTCTGGCTCCTCCCCGGCCTCTATGGCGCGGCGGGTGTTGGCCGCATGGACCTCTTGTGGGTTCGGTTCTGGCATCGGCTCGTGGGAGGAAGAGGACTCGAGGGAAAGTCCCGATGAGGTGGAGGAAGAAGAAGACATGGTGCGCAGAAGGGCTTTTGGAGTGCTAATGCGGAAAGGATGAGGAGAAGAACTGTTCGGTACGGTTGGATAAAAGAAGTGGGGATTTAATGTCCGAACGGTTTTCGAGGAAGTGGTGCCAAAAAACTGTCAAATCGTGCAGAGAAGTTGGGAAGGCAAGTTGTCATGATGGAAATACTGCGACGGTTCTGCTCTGCCACGACATGACCCCTCGGGGGAAAAACAGAGTGGTTTTGAAATTATCATTACCAAAACCAGGGGGGCATGTGTTATCACCAGATTTTGGCTAAATCAGGGGATGGGCCGCGATCAAGATGGGCTTGGAAGATTACACATGGAAGATCTCTGAAGCGGCCTTGCACGAAGAATTTGGGTTAGATTGCCCGTGTATCTTTAATTATAGTAGATTGTATCGTAGATTAAAAGTTAGAGTTTGTCTCGTGCACGGTGGGGATTATTCCCACGTTAGAAAGTCCGCTGGACTATAAATATGTATCTAGGGTTTATGGAATAAACAACAACCAACGTTCAACACAAACAAATCTCGGCGCATCGCCAACTCCTTCGTCTCGAGGGTTTCTCCGGTAAGCACCATGCTGCCTAGATCGCATCTTGCGATCTAGGCAACACAAGCCTATCCACGTTGTTCACGCGTTGCTCGTGTTGAAGCCTTTTTGATGGCGAGCAACGTAGTTATCTTAGATGTGTTAGGGTTAGCATTGTTCTTCGAATCATATGCTTTCGTTATGCAACCCTTGCACATCTAGCCGCCCTTACACCTATCTTAGGTGTAGGGGCGGCACCCCGCTTGATCATAGTTTAGTAGATCTGATCCGTTACGGTTGCTCCTTGTTCATCAAGGATTAGTTTAACATCCGCAATAGTTAGGCCTTACAATGGGTTGGAGGATCCAGCGGCGTGTAGGGTGACGTTTGCTAGCCCTAGAAAGGATGTTCCGGGGATCAACCTCGTGTTGGTTTTTAGGCCCTGTCTAGGATCGGCTTACGGTCACCGTGCGCGAGCGCGAGGCCCAATCGTGAGTAGGATGATCCGATTATGCGGTGAAAACCCTAAATCGTCGTAGATCTCATTAGCTTTATCTTGATCAAGCAGGACCACCATATATTCGGACACCTTGTACGAATCATGGGTGGATCGACTCTTTGAGCCGATTCACAGGATAACCTGAGAGCCGATCGAGGCTCGTATTTAATGTTTACGTGTATGCCATGCAGAAAACTAAGCGAGGCATCATCCAACACCTTCCTGACCAGGTATAGGTCAGGTGGCACGCCCTTGCGATAGCATCGGACGTGTGACCAGGAGGCTTTGTGTGCCGTCGCTCTGAGGGACTGGGGCCAGCCGCAGCCCTAGTTGTTCCCGGCTCTACTGTGTTGCCCGTCTCTGCCCGCCAGGGGGTTTCTGACGTCAACACCCTCAGGGGGGTTAGGCCAGGCTCGCAGGCAGTCGGCCCAGGAGGTCAGATCTAAGTTCTGATTCACAAAGGGGATCCTGTTAGCTTCGCATGAAATTAAGAGGGCAGGGCTCTCGGAAGAACGAGGACCAAGGCACATAGAATTTGCGAGAGAAGGATGTGGCAGCAGGATGTCTGAAACCTAAAATTGATAGTGGGAGAAAACATTAATTCAGGTGTTTGCTGTTTACTCTTGACATTGATGCATGTGGCAAGGGGGCCGTTGAGGATTACCTTCAGACCGGAGATCATGGCGTTGGCGTTGGATGATTCCGCCATTGGATGCGCTGAGGGATTGGGACGGCGCGGCTGAGATCTGAGATCCGTAGAGCTGTCTGGGCGGCGATTTGGGGATCTGAGTTTCTCAGACGAAGGGCGCAAGTTACCGTTTGGAGGGGCAGTTGGGTTGACTTTGCTCCCGTTTATCATAGAGGCTGATGTGATACCATCGGCTCTTTTGGGGGGCGCCTGACTCTGGCTATCGGCAGGGTTAAGTGAAGACGTTCCTTCATTTTTTAGATTGGTGATAAAGTTAAGGAGGCAAGACGCCATGACATGACCCGATGAGGTATAGGCATAATGATTTTGGAAATGACATTTCCAAAACCAGGGGGGCATGTGTTATCACCAGAATTTGACCGAGTCAGAGGTGGGCCGCGATCAAGATGGACTTGAAGAATATATATATAGAAGAAATACATGGATCGGCCTTACATGCAAAGTTTGGGCTAGTTTGCCCTTGTATCTGTAACATATTAGATTACGTGTCGGTTAGGAGTTAGAGTTTTACCCGTGCACGGTTAGGTGCACGCTCGAATTAGGAAGTCCCTTGGACTATAAATATGTATCTAGGGTTTATGGAATAAACAACCAACGTTCAACACAAACAAATCTCGGCGCATCGCCAACTCCTTCGTCTCGAGGGTTTCTCCGGTAAGCACCATGCTGCCTAGATCGCATCTTGCGATCTAGGCAGCACAAGCCTATCTTGTTGTTCATGCGTTGCTCGTGCTGAAGCCCTTTTGATGGCGAGCAACGTAGTTATCTTAGATGTATTAGGGTTAGCATTGTTCTTCGTATCATATGCTGTCGTAGTGCAACCCTTATGCATCTAGCCGCCCTTACACCTATCTTAGGTGTAGGGGCGGCACCCCGCTTGATCATAGTTTAGTAGATCCGATCCGTTACGGTTGCTCCTTGCTCTGCAAGGATTAGTTTAATATCTGCAATAGTTAGGCCCTACAAAGGGTTGGAGGATCCAGCTGGCGTGTAGGGTGAAGTTTGCTAGCCCTAGACAGGATGTTCCGAGGATCAACTTCGTGTTGGTTTTTAGGCCCCGTCTAGGATCGGCTTACGATCACCGTACGCGAGCGCGAGGCCCAATCGTGAGTAGGATGATCCGATTATGCGGTGAAAACCCTAAATCGTCGTAGATCTCATTAGCTTTACCTTGATCAAGCAGGACCACCATATATTCGGACACCTAGTTCGAATCATGGGTGGATCGGCTCTTTGAGCCGATTCACAGGATAACCTGAGAGCCGATCGAGGCTCGTATTTAACGTTTACGTGTATGCCCCGCAGGAAACTAAGCGAGGCATCATCCAACACCTTCCTGACCAGGTATAGGTCAGGTGGCACGCCCTTGCGATAGCATCGGACGTGTGACCAGGAGGCTTTGCGGGCCGTCGCTCTGAGGGACTGGGGCCAGCCGCAGCCCTAGTTGTTCCCGGCTCTACTGTGTTGCCAGTCGCTGCCCGCCAGTGGGTTTCTGACGCCAACACTATGTCAAGATGATTATCAATCTATCATATATGTGTTGTTTATGATCTTGCATGCTCTCCGTTGCTAGTAGAGGCTCTAGCCAAGTTGATACTTGTGACTCCAAGAGGGGGTATTTATGCTCTATAGTGGGTTCATGCCTCCATTGAATGCAGGACGAGTGACGTAAAGTTCTAAGGTTGTGGATGTGCTGTTGCCACTAGGGATAAAACAACAATGCTTTGTCTAAGGATATTTGTATTGTTTACATTACGCACGTACTTAATGCAATTGTCCGTTGTTTGCAACTTAATATCGGAAGGGGTGCGGATGCTAACCCGAAGGTGGACTTTTTAGGCATAGATGCATGCTGGATAGCGGTCTATGTTCTTTGTCGTAATGCCCTAAGTAAATCTCATAGTAGTCATCATGATATGTATGTGCATTGTTATGCCCTCTCTATTTGTCAATTGCCCAACCGTAATTTGTTCACCCAACATGTTATTTATCTTATTGGAGAGACACCACTAGTGAACTGTGGACCCCGGTCCATTCTTTTACATCCGAAATACAACCTACTGAGCAATCATTGTTCTCTGCTGTTCTTTGCAAACAAACATCATTCTCCACACGATACGTTTAATCCTTTGTTTACAGCAAGCCGGTGAGATTGACAACCACACTGTTAAGTTGGGGCAAAGTATTTTGATTGTGTTGTGCAGGTTCCACGTTGGCGCCGGAATCCCTGGTGTTGCGCCGCACTACACTCTTTCACCAACAACCTTCACGTGGCCTTCATCTCCTACTGGTTCGATAACCTTGGTTTCTTACTAAGAGAAAATTTGCTGTTGTACGCATCACACATTCCTCTTGGGGTTCCCAACGGACGTGTGCTTCACGCGTCATCAAGCTAATTTTCTGGCGTCGTTGCCGGGGATCTGAAGAAAAGTTACACCACATAGATTTCTAACTCCCACGTCAATTGCATGCCAGCAGCTAATTTTCTGGCGCCGTTGCCGGGGAGATCAAGACACGCTGCAAGGGGAGTCTCTCACACCCAATCTCTTTACTTTGTTTATTGTCTTGCTTTATTTTATTTTCTGTCTTGTTTGCTTTCTTTATATCAAAAACACAAAAAAATTAGTTACTTGTTTTACTTTATTTAATTCGGTTTGCTTTACTTATTTTTATTATTGTTAAAATGAATACTCCGGAGAACACACATAATAATGATTTCATATGCACTCCTATTGCTCCACCTGCTGCTACAGCAGAATTTTATAAAATTAAACCTGCTTTACTAAATCTTGTTATGAGAGAGTAATTTTCTGGTGTTAGTACTGATGATGCTGCTGCCCATCTTAATAATTTTGTTGAACTTTGTGAAATGCAAAAGTATAAGGATGTAGATGGGGACATTATAAAACTGAAATTGTTTCCTTTCTCCTTAAGAGGAAGAGCTAAAGATTGGTTGCTATCTTTGCCTAAGAATAGTATTGATTCATGGACTAAATGTAAAGATGCTTTCATTGGAAGATATTATCCTTCTGCTAAAATTATATCTTTGAGAAGTAGCATTATGAATTTTAAGCAAGAACATGTTGCCCAAGCATGGGAAAGAATGAAATCTTTGGTAAAGAATTGCCCTACCCATGGACTAACTACTTGGATGATCATCCAAACCTTTTATGCAAGATTAAATTTTTCTTCAAGGAACCTATTGGATCCAGCTGCTGGAGGTACTTTTATGTCCATCACTTTGGGTGCTGCAACAAAGCTTCTTGATGATATGATGATCAACTATTCTGAATGGCACACTGAAAGGACTCCCCAAGGTAAGAAGATAAATTCTGTTAAAGAAACCTCCTCTTTGAGTGATAAGATTGATGTTATTATGTCTATGCTTGTTAATGGTAGATCTAATGTTGATCCTAATAATGTTCCTTTAGCTTCATTGGTTGCTCAAGAAGAGCATGTTGATGTGAACTTCATTAAAAATAATAATTTCAACAACAACGCTTATAGGAATAATTTTGGTAACAACTATAGGCCATATCCTTCTAATAATGGTAATGGTTATGGTAATTCTTATGGTAATTCTTACAACAATAGTAGGAGTGTACCCTCTGGTCTTGAAGTCATGCTTAAAGAATGTATTAGTACACAAACTGCTTTTAACAAATCTGTTGAGGAAAAGCTTGGTAAAATTGATGTTCTTGCTTCTAAGGTTGATCTTTTAAAACTGAAAGTTATGCCTAATGAAACTAAAGATATTAAGTCATTTGCTACAGCAAACGCTATCTAAGTTCGAATTAATGACAATATTAGAATGATGGCTGAATTGCATGCTAGGTGGGAAAGAGAAGAAAAACTTGCTAAAGAAAATAATGTAGCTAAAGTTTGGACTATTACCATCACTAGTAATGTTGATGCTTCACATGTTGCTAAACCTCCTTCTATCAATGGTAAAATAATTGGTGTTGGCAATGTTTCTACTTCTAATACAAAGCATGCAAAATTGCCTGAAAGAGATGAAACTGTTTGTGATAAAAGTGCTGAAATTTTTCAGAGTATTGGGGACAATGATCCCATTGCTTTAGATCATAATGGTTTTGATTTTGATAATTGGCATATCTCTGAAGTAATTAAGTTCTTGCAAAAACTTGCTAGAAGTCCTAATGCTAGTGCTATAAACTTGGCCTTTACAAAACATATAAGAAATGCTCTCATTAAAGCTAGAGAAGAGGAATTAAAACTTGAAGCTTCTATTCCTAGAAAGTTGGAAGATGGTTGGGAGCCCATCATTAAAATGAAGGTCAATTATTTTGATTGTAATGCTTTATGTGATCTTGGTGCAAGTATTTCTGTTATGCCTAACAAACTCTATGATATGCTTGACTTGCCACCATTGAAATATTGTTATTTGGATGTTAATCTTGCTGATAATTCTATAAAGAAACCTTTGGGGAGGATTGACAATTTTCACATTACGGTTAACAATAACCTTGTCCCCGTTGATTTTGTTGTCTTGGATATTGAATGCAATGCATCTTGTCCTATCATTTTGGGAAGACCTTTTCTTCGAACTGTTGGTGCTATTATTGATATGAAAGAAGGAAATATTAAATATCAATTCCTTCTTAAGAAAGGTATGGAACACTTCCCTAGAAAGAGAATGAAGTTGCCTTTTCATTCTATTATTAGAATAAGTTATGATATTGATGCTTCTTCTCTTGATGTTACTTGATTTACACTTTCTGCGCCTAGCTGAAAGGCGTTAAAGAAAAGCGCTTATGGGAGACAACCCATTATTTTATTTCTGCAAAAAAAAAAATTTATATTTGAGTCAAGGTGCTTGTTAATACTGTAGCAATACCTTTGTATCTTTACTTTATTGCATTTTTGTGCCAAGTAAAGTCTTTGATAGTAAAGTTGATACTAGATTTGGATTTCAGCGCAGAAACAGATTTTTAGCTGTCACGAATTTGAGCTGTTCTCTCTGTAGGAGAATCTAAAAATTGTGTAAAAATTCATGAGTAATCCTCAGATATGTACGCAACTTTCATTCAATTTGATCTTCTTCATCTGAGCATGTTGAGTGCCTCGAAAAAATTCGTATTTACGGACTGTTCTGTTTTGACAGATTCTGCCTTTTATTTCACATTGCCTCCTTTACTGTGTTTGAGTGGATTTCTTTGCTCCATTAAATTTCAGTAGGCTTGGGTAATGTCCGAAGTGTTGGGAATGATTGTGTCCTCTCCGAACATGTGAATGTTTGATTATGCACTAACTCTCTAATGAGATTGTTTTGAGTTTGGTGTGAAGGAAGTTTTCAAGGATCAAGAGAGGAGGATGATATAATATGATCAAGAAGAGTGAAAAGTCTAAGCTTGGGGATGCCCCCGTGGTTCATCCCTGCATATTTCAAGAAGACTCAAGCATCTAAGCTTGGGGATGCCCAAGGCATCCCCTTCTTCATCAACAACTTATCAGTTCACCTCTAGCGAAACTATATTTTTATTCCGTCACATCTTATGTGCTTTACTTGGAGCGTCTGTGTGCTTTTATTTTTGTTTGTGTTTGAATAAATTCGGATCCTAGCATTCCTTCTGTGAGAGAGAGACACTCTCCACCTTTTCATATTGAACACTGGTGTTAAATGTTCATGGCGAAAGTTGAAAGCCGCTTCATTTATTGCTATTTGGTTGGAAACAGAAAATGCTTCATGTGGTATTTGGTATATTGTCTTGAATAATTTGATACTTGGAAATTGTTTTGAGTTCTCAAGTAGGTCATGTTTAAGCTCTTGCATCATGTGGTTTAAACCTATTAGTGGAGAACTACCGTAGAGCTTGTTGAAATTTGGTTTGCATGATTGGTCTCTCTAAAGTCTAGATATTTTCTGGTAAAAGTGTTTGAACAACAAGGAAGACAGTTGATACGTCCATTTTGCATCACTATTTTATATCATAATTTACTGTTATTCGTTGATATATTTCATATTTAGAGATCATACTTATGTTATTTCATCTATTTTGCATGTTTCATGATTATTGGAGAATCGCGCACCGGAGTCAGGATTCTGCTGGAAAAAGCACCGTCAGAATGCAATATTTCGGAAGATCAACCATTGACGGAAATTACACGGAAAATCTTATTTTTCCAGAAGACGGAGATAGCCAAAAGGAGGAGCCGAGTGATACGTCTCAAATGTATCTATAATTTCTTATGTTCCATGCTACTTTTATGATGATACTTACGTGTTTTATACACATTATATGTCATTATTATGCATTTTCCGGCACTAACCTATTGACGAGATGCCGAAGAGCCAGTTGCTGTTTTCTGCTGTTTTTGGTTTCAGAAATCCTAGTAAGGAAATATTCTCGGAATTGGACGAAATCAAAGCCCAGGCGCTTATTTTTCCACGAAGCTTCCGGAGACCGGAGGAGATACGAAGTGGGGCCACGTGGCGCCGCCACACTAGGGCGGCGCGGCCTAGAGGGGGCCCGCGCGGCCCTAGCGTGTGGGGCCCCCGTGACGCCTCTTGACCTGCCCTTCCGCCTACTTAAAGCTTCGTCTCGAAACCCCCAGTACCGAGAGCCATGATACGGAAAACCTTACAGAGACGCCGCCGCCAATCCCATCTCGGGGGATTCAGGAGATCGCCTCCGGCACCCTGCCGGAGAGGGGAATCATCTCCCGGAGGACTCTTCATCGCCATGATCGCCTCCGGATCGATGTGTGAGTAGTCCACCCCTGGACTATGGGTCCATAGCAGTAGCTAGATGGTTGTCTTCTCCTCGTTGTGCTATCATGTTAGATCTTGTGAGCTGCCTATCATGATCAAGATCATCTATTTGTAATGCTACATGTTGTGTTTGTTGGGATCCGATGAATATTGAATACTATGTCAAGTTGATTATCAATCTATCATATGTGTTGTTTATGTTCTTGCATGCTCTCCGTTGCTAGTAGAGGCTCTGGCCAAGTTGATACTTGTGACTCCAAGAGGGAGTATTTATGCTCGATAGTGGGTTCATGCCTCCATTAAATCCGAGACAGGTGACGGAAAGTTCTAAGGTTGTGGATGTGCTGTTGCCACTAGGGATAAAACATCGATGCTTTGTCTAAGGATATTTGTGTTGATTACATTACGCACCATACTTAATGCAATTGTCTATTGTTTGCAACTTAATACCGGAGGGGTTCGGATGATAACCTGAAGGTGGACTTTTTAGTCATAGATGCATGCTGGATAGCGGTCTATGTACTTTGTCGTAATGCCCTGATTAAATCTCATAGTACTCATCATGATATATGTATGTGCATTGTTATGCCTTCTTTATTTGTCAATTGCCCAACTGTAATTTGTTCACCCAACATTTGTTTATCTTATGGGAGAGACACCACTAGTGAACTGTGGACCCCGGTCCAATTCTTTACATCTGAAATACAATCTACTGCAATTGTTCTTCACTGTTCTTCGCAAACAAACATCATCTTCCACACTATACATCTAATCCTTTGTTTACAGCAAGCCGGTGAGATTGACAACCTCACTGTTACGTTGGGGCAAAGTACTTTGATTGTGTTGTGCAGGTTCCACGTTGGCGCCGGAATCCCTGGTGTTGCGCCGCACTACACTCCATCACCAACAACCTTCACGTGCTTCCTTGACTCCTACTGGTTCGATAACCTTGGTTTCTTACTGAGGGAAAACTTGCTGCTGTACGCATCACACCTACCTCTTGGGGTTCCCAACGAACGTGTGTCTTGCACGCTATCACTTAGCGATGCTCATCATAGGTGCATTAAAACACTCCACTATTATACTACTTAGGAACTTTTATGTTGGTATCTCTAGTTGGAATAGGTATGTTCTTGATACTCTTGCGGAGGTAATTTCCTAGGCCCTCCTGCTTTAGAAGCTGAATTGCAGCATTGAGAGTCTAGTTGGAATACCTCTGTTAATGAAGCTAAAATTGAAATCTCTTGAAGATGTCATGAAAAAGTTGGAGGTCATAGAGAAAAATCTTCCAAGTGTTGAGACTAAATTGGAAATATTACTTAATAACAACGATAAACTTGATAAATATTTCAAATTGGAATCAATGAGAGAATTGCTGTTTTAGAAACTTGTGCTACTCATGATAATCGAACCCATAGGATTAGTGAACTTGAAGAAGCTATGGGAACCTTGTGTTCAACTTTTTCTTCTCTTAAGTTTAAGGAGAAAGCCTATGTGGGTAAGGAGCAAAACTTCATGTATGTCTCTAAAGTGCAGGCAAAAAA